>NW_027477442.1:0-73161 GCF_051020955.1 Megalopta genalis
AAATCAATGCGAAACAAATGATTTAGCTTCAAATACTTGCGATATAAGTGATATACCTTCAAATGCAGGCGAAACAAAAGAGTTAGCGTCAAATCCATGCAGAACACACGATTTAACTTGAAATCAATGCGAAGTAGAAGGCTTATCTTCAAATCCATGCGATACAAATCGTTTAGCTTCAAATACTTGTGATATACATGATTTAGCTTCAGCTGCATTCGAAACAGATGAGTTAGCTTCTAATCCACGCGAAATAGATTATTTAGCTTCAAAACAGTGCCAATTAGAAGGCTTAGCTTCAAATACTTGCAGTGTAAATGAAAGAGCTTGAAATACAGGCGAAACAAACGAGTTAACTTCAAATCCAAGCGAAACACGTGATTTAGCTTCAAATCAATGCGATGTAGAAGATTGAGCTTCAAATCCAAGCGAAACACATGATTTAGCTTCAAATCATTGAAATGTAGAAGGTTTAGCTTCAAATCCCCACGAAATAAATGATTTAGCGTCAAACACTTGGGATATAAGTGATATAGCTTCAAATGTAGACGAATCAAACGAGTTAGCTTCAAAATCCATGCGATACTCATGATTTAGCTTCAAATCAATGCGAAGTAGAAGGATTAGCTTCAAATCCATGCGAAACAAACGTGATAGCTTCAAATCCAAGCGAAACAGACGATCTAACTTCAAATCAATGCGAAGTAGAAGGCTTAGCTTCAAATCCATGCGAAACGAATGATTTAGCTTCAAATTCTTGCGGTATAAATGTGATAGCTTAAAATGCAGGTGGAACAAACAAGTTAGCTTCAAATCCATGCGTAACACATGGATTAGCTTGAAATTCGTGCGAAAGAAAATGTTTAGCTTCAAATCAATGCGCAGTAGAAGGTTTAGCATCAAACCCATGTGAAACAAATGATTTAGCTCCAAACACTTGGGATATAAGTGATATAGCTTTAAATGTAGACGCATCAAACGTGTTAGCATCAAAATCCAAGCGATACTCATGATTTAGCTGCAAATCAGTGCGATGTAGAAGTTTTAGCTTCAAATCCATGCGAAACAAATGATTTAGCATCAGATACTTGTTATACAAGTGATATAGCTTCAAATGCAGGGGAAACAAACGAATTCGTTTCAAATGCATGCAAAACACACGATTAAGCTTCAAATCAATGCTATGTAGAAGGTTAAGCTTAAAAAACAATGCGATACAAATGATTTAGCTTCAGATACTTGCGATATGAGTGATATAACTTCAAATGTAGACGAAACGATCGAGTTAGCTTCAAATCCAAGCGAAACACGTGATTTAGCTTCAAATCAATGCGATGTAGAAGATTTAGCTTCAAATCCAAGCGAAACACATGATTTTGCTTCAAATCAATGAAATGTTCTACATTACTACAGGATTATTTTCAAATCCCCACGAAACAAATGATTTAGCTTCAAACACTTGGGATATAAGTGATATAGCTTCAAATGTAGACGAATCAAACGAGTTAGCTTTAAAATCCAAGCGAAACAAATTATTTAGTTTCAAATCAATGCGAAGTGGAAGGCTTAGCATCAAATACATGAAAAACAAATGATTTATCTTCAGATAATTGCGATACAAGTGATATAGCTTCAAATGCAGGCGAAACAATCGTGTTAGCTTCAAATCAATGCCAAGTAGAAGGATTATCTTCAAATCCATGCGAAACAAATGGTTTCGCTCCATATACTTGTGATATACATGAATTAGCTTCAACTGGATGCGAAACAAACGAGTTGGCTTCAAATCCAAGCGACGTACATGATTCAGCTTCAAATCAATGCGAAGTAGAAGGCTTTGCTTCCAATCCAGGCGGAACAAATGGTTTTGCTTCAAATACTAGTGATATACATGAATTAGCTTCAACTGCTTGCGAAACAAATGTGTTAGCTTCTAAATCCATGCGAATCAAACGAGTTAGCTTCTAAATCCATGCGATACACATGATTTAGCTTCAAATCAACGCGCAGTAGAGGGATTAGCTTCAAATCCATGAGAAACAAATGATTAGGTTAAGATACTTGCGACATGAGTGATATAGTTTCAAATGCAAGCGAAACAAACGAGATAGCTTCAAATCCATACGAAACAAATGATTTAGCATCAAATCAATGCGATGTAGAAGGTTTAGCTTCAAATCCACGCGAAACTAATGATTTTGCTTCAGATACTTGCGATATAAGTGATATAGCTTCAAATGCAGACGAAACAAACGAGTTAGCTTCAAATCCGAGCGAATCACATGATTTATCTTCAAATCAATGTGATTTAGAAGGATTAGCTTCAAATCCATGCGAAACAAACGATTGAGCTTCAAACACTTCGGATATAGGTGATACAGCTTCAGCTGTATGCGAAACAAACGAGTTAGGTTCATGTCCTTGCGAAACACACGATTTACCTGCAAATCAATGCGATGTAGAAGGTTCAGCTTCAAATCCAGGCGAAACAAACGATTTAGCATCAGATACTTGCGATATAACTGATATAGCTCCAAATGCAGACGAATCAAACGAGTTAGCTGCAAAATCCATGCGATACACATGATTTAGCTTCAAATCCAAGCGAAACACATGATTTAGCTTCAAATCAATGCGATGTAAAACGTCTAGCTTCAAATCTGTGCGAAACAAATGATTCAGCTTCAAATACTTGCCATATAAGTGATATAGCTTCATATGCAGGCGAAACGGAAGAGTTAGCTTCAAATCCATGCGAAACACATGAATTAGCTTCAAATCAATGCGATGAAGAAGGTTTAGCTTCAAATCCGCCCCAAACAAATGATTTATCTTCAAATACTTGCGATATAAGTGATATAGCTTCAAATGCGGGCGGAACAAACGAGTTAGCTTCAAATCAATGCGAAACAAATGATTCAGCTTCAAATACTTGCGATATAAGTGATATACCTTCAAATGCAGGCGAAACAAAAGAGTTAGCGTCAAATCCATGCAGAACACACGATTTAACTTGAAATCAATGCGAAGTAGAAGACTTATCTTCAAATCCATGCGATACAAATCGTTTAGCTTCAAATACTTGTGATATACATGATTTAGCTTCAGCTGCATTCGAAACAGATGAGTTAGCTTCTAATCCACGCGAAATAGATTATTTAGCTTCAAAACAGTGCCAATTAGAAGGCTTAGCTTCAAATACTTGCAGTGTAAATGAAAGAGCTTGAAATACAGGCGAAACAAACGAGTTAACTTCAAATCCAAGCGAAACACGTGATTTAGCTTCAAATCAATGCGATGTAGAAGATTGAGCTTCAAATCCAAGCGAAACACATGATTTAGCTTCAAATCATTGAAATGTAGAAGGTTTAGCTTCAAATCCCCACGAAATAAATGATTTAGCGTCAAACACTTGGGATATAAGTGATATAGCTTCAAATGTAGACGAATCAAACGAGTTAGCTTCAAAATCCATGCGATACTCATGATTTAGCTTCAAATCAATGCGAAGTAGAAGGATTAGCTTCAAATCCATGCGAAACAAACGTGATAGCTTCAAATCCAAGCGAAACAGACGATCTAACTTCAAATCAATGCGAAGTAGAAGGCTTAGCTTCAAATCCATGCGAAACGAATGATTTAGCTTCAAATTCTTGCGGTATAAATGTGATAGCTTAAAATGCAGGTGGAACAAACAAGTTAGCTTCAAATCCATGCGTAACACATGGATTAGCTTGAAATTCGTGCGAAAGAAAATGTTTAGCTTCAAATCAATGCGAAGTAGAAGGTTTAGCATCAAACCCATGTGAAACAAATGATTTAGCTCCAAACACTTGGGATATAAGTGATATAGCTTTAAATGTAGACGCATCAAACGTGTTAGCATCAAAATCCAAGCGATACTCATGATTTAGCTGCAAATCAGTGCGATGTAGAAGGTTTAGCTTCAAATCCATGCGAAACAAATGATTTAGCATCAGATACTTGTTATACAAGTGATATAGCTTCAAATGCAGGGGAAACAAACGAATTCGTTTCAAATGCATGCAAAACAAACGATTAAGCTTCAAATCAAAGCTATGTAGAAGGTTAAGCTTAAAAAACAATGCGATACAAATGATTTAGCTTCAGATACTTGCGATATGAGTGATATAACTTCAAATGTAGACGAAACGATCGAGTTAGCTTCAAATCCAAGCGAAACACGTGATTTAGCTTCAAATCAATGCGATGTAGAAGATTTAGCTTCAAATCCAAGCGAAACACATGATTTAGCTTCAAATCAATGAAATGTTCTACATTACTACAGGATTATCTTCAAATCCCCACGAAACAAATGATTTAGCTTCAAACACTTGGGATATAAGTGATATAGCTTCAAATGTAGACGAATCAAACGAGTTAGCTTTAAAATCCAAGCGAAACAAATTATTTAGTTTCAAATCAATGCGAAGTGGAAGGCTTAGCATCAAATACATGAAAAACAAATGATTTATCTTCAGATAATTGCGATACAAGTGATATAGCTTCAAATGCAGGCGAAACAATCGTGTTAGCTTCAAATCAATGCCAAGTAGAAGGATTATCTTCAAATCCATGCGAAACAAATGGTTTCGCTCCATATACTTGTGATATACATGAATTAGCTTCAACTGGATGCGAAACAAACGAGTTGGCTTCAAATCCAAGCGACGTACATGATTCAGCTTCAAATTCATGCGAAGCAGAAGGCTTAGCTTCAAATCTTAGGTTTCAAATACTTGCGAATATGAGTGATATGGCTTCAAATGCAGGCGAAACACATGATTTAGCTTCAAATCAGTGCGATGTAGAAGCCTTAGATTCGAATCAATGCGAATCAAATGGTTTAGATTCGGATACATGTGATAAACATGATTTAGCTTCAACTGCATGCGAAACGAACGTGTTAGCTTCAAATCCCTGCGAAACACATGTTTTAGCATCACATCATGCAGGCGAAAAAATCGAGTTAGCTTCAAATCCAAGCGAAACACATGATTTGGCTTCAATCAATGCGAAGTAGAAGTCTTAGCTTCATATCCACGCGAAAGAAATGATTTACCTTCAAATACTTATGGTTAAATGAAATAACTTCGAATGGAGGCGAAACAGACGAGTTAGCTTCAAATCCATACGAAACACATGATTTAGCTTCAAATCAATTGGAAGGACAAGGATTAGATTCAAATCCATGCGAAACAAATGATTTAGCTTCAAATCAATGCGAAGTAGAAGTCTTAGCATCAAATCCATGCGAAACAAATGGTTTAGCTATAAATACTTGTGATATACATTATTTAGCTACAACTGCATGCGAAACGAACGAGTTAGCTTCAAATCCATGCGAAACACATGATTTAGCTTCAAATTCATGCGAAACAAATGGTTTAGATTATTATTCATGTGAAACAACATGGTTTAGCTTAATATCCATGCGAAACAAATCGTTCAGCTTCAAATACTTGTGATATACATGATTTATCTTCAAATGCAGGCGAAGCAAAAGAGTTAGCTTCAAATCAATGCCGAACACGTGATTTAGCTTCAAATCAATGCGAAGTAGATACCTTACCTTCAAATCAATGCGTAACAAACGGTTTAGCTTCATATACTTGTCATATACATGATTTAGCTTCAACTGCATGCGAAACAAGCGAGTTATCTTGAAATCCATGCGGAACACATGATTTAGCTTCAAATCAATGCGAAGTAGAAGGCTTAGCTTCAAATACATGCGAAACAAATGCTTTTGCTTCGAATACTTGTGACATATATGATTCAGATTCAACTGCATGCGAAACAAACGAGTTAGATTCAAATCCAAGCGAAACACATGATTTAGCTTCAAATCAATGCGAATCAAATGGTTTAGATTCGGATACATGTGATAAACATGATTTAGCTTCAACTGCATGCGAAACGAACGTATTAGCTTCAAATCCCTGCGAAACACATGTTTTAGCATCACATCATGCAGGCGAAAAAATCGAGTTAGCTTCAAATCCAAGCGAAACACATGATTTGGCTTCAAATCAATGCGAAGTAGAAGTCTTAGCTTCATATCCACGCGAAAGAAATGATTTACCTTCAAATACTTGTGGTTAAATGAAATAACTTCGAATGGAGGCGAAACAGACGAGTTAGCTTCAAATCCAAGCGAAACACATGATTTAGCTACAATCAATGCGAAGTAGCGGGATTTGCTTCAAATCCATGCGAAACGAATGATTGAGCTTCAAATTGTTGCGAATATGAGTGATATAGTTTCAAGTGCAGGCGAAGCAAACGAATTAGCTTCAAAACCATGCGAAACACATGATTTAGCTTCAAATCAATGCAAACTAGAAGGCATAGCTTCAAATCCATGCGAAACGAATGATTGAGCTTCAAATAGTTGCGAATATGAGTGATATAGTTTCAAGTGCAGGCGAAACAAACGAGTTAGCTTCAAAACCATGCGATACGCATGATTTAGCTTCAAATCAATGCGAACTAGAAGGCTTAGCTTCAAATTCATGCGAAACGAATGATTGAGCTTCAAATAGTTGCGAATATGACTGATATAGTTTCAAGTGCAGGCGAAACAAACGAGGTAGCTTCAAATCCATGCGAAACACATGATTTGGCTTCAAATCAATGCGAACTAGAAGGCTTAGCTTCAAATTCATGCGAATCAAATGTTTTAGCTTCAAATACTGGTGATATACATTATTTAGCTTCACTGCATGCGAAACAAACGAGTTAGCTTCAAATCCAAAGGAAACACATTATTTAGCTTCAAATCAATGCGAACTAGAAGGCTTAGCTCCAAATCAGTGCGAAACAAATTGTTTAGCTTCAAATACTTGTGATATACATGACTCAGCTTCAACTGCATGCGAAACAAACGAGTTAGCTTCAAATCCTAGCGAAACACATGATTTAGCTACAATCAATGCGAAGTAGAGGGCTTAGCTTCAAATCCATGCGAATCAAATGGTTTAGCTTCAAATACATGTGATATACGTGATTTATCTTCAAATGCAGGCGGAGCAAAAGAGTTGGCTTCAAATCAATGCGGAACACGCAATTTAGATTCAAATCATGCGAAGTAGAAACCTTAGCTTCAAATCAATGCAAAACAAAAGTTTAGCTTCATATACTAGTCATATACATGATTTAGCTTCAACTGCATGCGAAACAAGCGAGTTATTCTTTAAATCCATGCGGAACACATGATTTAGCTTCAAATCAATGCGAAATAGAAGGCTTAGCTTCAAATACATGCGAAACAAATGCTTTAGCTTCAAATACTTGTGACATACATGATTCAGCCTCAACTGCATGCGAAACAAACGAGTTAGCTTCAAATCCATGCGAAACACATGATTTAGCTTCAAATCAATGCGAACTAGAAGGCTTAGCTTCAAATCCATGCGAAACGAAAGATTGAGCTTCAAATAGTTGCGAATACGAGTGATATAGTTTCAAATGGAGGCGAAACAAACGAGTTAGCTTCAAATCCATGCGACACACATGATTTAGCTTCAAATCAATGCGAACTAGAAGGCTTAGCTTCAAATTCATGCGAATCAAATGTTTTAGCTTCAAATAATGGTGATATACATTATTTAGCTTCACTGCCTGCGAAACAAACGAGTTAGCTTCAAATCCAGGCGAAACACATGATTGAGCTACAATCAATGCGAAGTAGAAGGCTTAGCTTCAAATCCATGCGAAACACATGATTTAGCTTCAAATTCATGCGAAACTCATGGTTTAACTTAATAATGAAGCGAAACGGATGGATTAGATTCAGATACTTGTGATAAACATGATTTAGCTTCAACTGCATGCGAAACAAACGAGTTAGCTTCAAATTCATGCGAGACACATGATCTACATGCAAATCAATGCGACGTAGAAGGCTTAGCTTCAAATCCGTGCGGAACAAATGATTTAGATTCAAATAATTGTGATATAAGTGATACAGATTCAACTGCAGGCGAAACAAACGAGTTATCTTAAAATCCATGCGGAACACATGATTTAGAATCAAATCAATGCGAAGTGGAAGGCTTAGCATCAAATACATGAGAATCAAATGATTTATCGTCAGATAATTGCGATACAAGTGATATAGCTTCAAATGCAGGCGAAACAATCGTGTTAGCTTCAAATCAATGCCAAGTAGAAGGATTATCTACAAATCCATGCGAAACAAATGGTTTAGATCCATATACTTGTCATATACATGAATTAGCTTCAATTGAATGCGAAACAAACGAGTTAGCTTCAAATCCAAGCGACATACATGATTCAGCTTCAAATTCATGCAAAGTAGAAGGCTTAGCTTCAAATCCATCCGAATCCAATGGTTTAGCTTCAATTATTTGTGATATACATGATTTAGCTTCAAATCAATGCGAAGTAGAGGGCTTAGCTTCAAATCCATGCAAACCAAATGGTTTAGCTTCAAATACTGGTGATATACATGATTTAGCTTCAACTGCATGCGAAACAAACGAGTTAGCTTCAAATCCAAGCGAAACACATGATTTAGCTTCAAATCAATGCGATGTAGAAGGTTCAGCTTCAAATCCATTCGAAAACAAATGATTAAGCTTCAAATACTTGCGGTATAAATGATGTAGCTTCAAATGCAGGCGAAACAAACGAGTTAGATACAAATCCGTGCGAAACACATTATTTAGCTTCAAATCAATGCGAAGTAGACGACTTAGCTACAAATGCATGCGAAACAAATCATATAGCTTGAGATACTTGCGGTAAAAATAAAATAGCTACAAATGCAGGAGGAACAAACGAGTTAGCTTCCAATCCATGCGTTACACATGATTTAGCTTCTAATCAATGCGAAGTATAAGGCGTAGCTTCAAATCCAAGCGAAACTCATGATTTAGCTTCAAATCAAAGGGATGTAGAAGGTTTCGCTTCAAATCCATGGAAACAAATGATTTAGCTTCAGGTGCTTGCGATATAAGTGATATAGCTTCAAATGCTGACGAAACAAACGGGTTAGCTTCAACTCCACGCGAAACACATGATTTAGCTTCAAATCAATGTGAAGCAGTAGGCTCAGCTTCAAATCCAAGCGAAAAACATGATTTAGCCTCAAATCAGTGCGAAGTAGAAGGATTATCTTCAAATCCATGCGAATCAAGTGGTTAAGTTTCAAATACTTATGAAATACATGATTTAGCTTCAACTGCATACGATATAAAGGAGTTAGCTTCAAATCCACGGGAAACTAATGATTTTGCTTCAGATACTTGCGATATAAGTGATATAGCTTCAAATGCAGACGAATCAAACTTGTTAGCTTGTAAATCCATGCGATACACATGATTTAGCTTCGAATCAATGCGAAGTAGAAGGCTTAGCTTCAAATACATGCGAAACAAATGGTTTAGCTTCAAATACATGTGATATACGTTATTTAGATTTAACTGCATGCGAAATAAACGAGTCAGCTTCAAATACATGCGAAACACATGATTTAGCAGCAAATCAATGCGATGTAGAAGGTTTAGCTTCAAATCCATGAAAAACCAATGATTTTGCTTTACATACTTGCGATATAAGTGATATAGCTTCAAATGCAGACGAAACAAACGAGTTAGCTTCAAATCCAAGCGAATCACATGATTTATCTTCAAATCAATGTGATTTAGAAGGATTAGCTTCAAATCCAGGCGAAACAAACGATTTAGCATCAGATACTTGCGATATAACTGATATAGCTCCTAATGCAGACGAATCAAACGAGTTAGCTGCAAAATCCATGCGATACACATGATTTAGCTTCAAATCAATGCGAAGTAGAAGGCTTAGCTTCAAATCCATGCGAAACGAATGATTTAGCGTCAAATACTTGCGAATATAAGAGATACATCTTCGAATGTATGTGAAACACACGAGTTAGCTTCAAATACTTGCGATATAAATGAAGTAGGTTCAAAAGCAGGAAAACAAACGAGTTTGCTTCAAATCCATGCGAAACACATGATTCGGCTTCAAATCAAAGCGAAGTAGAAGGATTAGCTTCAAATCCATGCCAAACGAATGATTTAGCTACAAATACTTGTGGTATAAATGAAATAGCTTCAAATGCAAGCGAAACAAACGAGGTAGCTCCAAATCCATGCAAAACACATGATTAAGCTGCAAATCAATGCGATGTAGAAGGTTTAGCTTCAAATCCATGAGAAACAAATGATTTAGCATCAGATACTTACGATATAATTGATATAGCTTCAAATGCAGGGGAAACAAACGAGTTAGCTTCAAATCCATGCAAAACAAATGATTAAGCTTCAAATCAATTCTATGTAGAAGGTTTAGCTTCAAATCAATGCGAAGTAGAAGGCTTAGCTTCAAATACATGAGAAACAATTGATTTAGCTTCAAATACTTGCGGTATAAGTGATATAGCTTCAAATGCAGGCGAAACAAAAGAGTTAGCTTCAAATCCACGCGAAACACATGATTCGGCTTCAAATCAAAGCGAAGTAGAAGGATTAGCTTCAAATCCATGCGAAACACGTGATTTAGGATCCAATCAATGCGAAGTAGAAGGCTTAGCTTCAAATCCATGCGAAACAAATGGTTTAGCTTCAAATACTTGCGATATAAATGATATAGCTTCAAATACAGGCGAAACAAATGATTTAGCTTCACATCAATACGAAGTAGAAGACAGTTTCAAATTCATGCGAATCAAATGATTTATCTTCAAATACTTGCGATACAAATGATATAGCTTTAAATACAGTCGAAACAAACGAGTTAGCTTCAAATCCATGCGAAACACATGATTTAGCTTGATATCAATTCGAAGTAGAAGACTTAGCTTCAAATCCATGCGAAACACATGATTTAGCTTCAAATCAATACGAAGTAGGAGGCTTAGCTTCAAATTCAGGCAAAACAAATGATTTAGCACGAGAACTTGCGATATAAGTGATATAGCTTCAAATGCAGGGGAAACAAACGAGTTAGCTCCAAATCTATGCGAAATAAGTGATTTAGGTTCAAATCAACGCGAAGTAGGAGGCTTTGCTTCAAATCCGTGCGAATCACTTGATTTATCTTCAAATTCATGCGAAACACATGGTTTAGCTTCAATTCCATGCGAATCAAATGGTTTAGCTTCGAATACTAGTGATATACATGATTTAGCTTCAACTGCGTGCGAAACAAACGAATTAGCTTCAAATCAATGCGATACACATGATTTAGCTTCTAATCAATTTGAAGTAGAAGGCTTAGATTCAAATCCGAGCGACGCTAATTATTTAGCTTCAAATACTTGCGATATAAGTGACATAGCTTCAAATGCAGGCGAAACAAACGAGTTAGCTTCGAATCCATGCGAAACACATGATTGAGCTTCAAGTCAATGCGAAGTAGGAGGCTTAGCTTCAAATCCGTGCGAAAGACATGATTTAGTTTCAAATCAGTGCGATTTAGGAGGATTTACTTCAAAACCCATGCGAAACACATGATGTTTCTTCAAATTCATGCGAAACACATGGTTTAGCTTCAAATACTTGCGAATATAAGAGATACAGCTTTAAATGCATGCGAAATCAACGAGTTAGCTACAAGTCCACGCGAAACACTTGATTCGGCTTCAAATCAAAGCGAAGTAGAAGGATTAGCTTCAAATCCATGCCAAACGAATGATTTAGCTTCAAATACTTGTGGTATAAATGAAATAGCTTCAAATGCAAGCGAAACAAACGAGTTAGCTTCAAATCCATGCAAAACACATGATTAAGCTGCAAATCAATGCGATGTAGAAGGTTTAGCTTCAAATCCATGAGAAACAAATGATTTAGCATCAGATACTTACGATATAATTGATATAGCTTCAAATGCAGGGGAAACAAACGAGTTAGCTTCAAATCCATGCAAAACACATGATTAAGCTTCAAATCAATTCTATGTAGAAGGTTTAGCTTCAAATCCACGCGAAATAGATTATTTAGCTGCAAATCAGTGCGAAGTAGAAGGCTCAGTTTCAAATCCATGCGGTTCAAATGGTTCATCTTCAAATACTTGTGAAAGATATGATTTAGCTTCAACTGCATGTGAAACAAACGAGTTAGCTTCAAATCCATGCGAAACACATGATTTAGCTTCAAATCAATGCGATGCAGAAGGTTTAGCTCCAAATCCATGCGAAACAAATGATTGAGCTTCAAACACTTGGGATATAGGTGATATAGCTTCAAATGCATGTGAAACATATGAGTTACATTCAAATCCAAGCGAAACACATAATTTAGCTTCAGATCAATGCGATGTAGAAGGTTCAGCTTCAAATCCATGCGACACATATGATTTAGCTTCAAATATGTGCGATATAAGTGATATAGTTTCAAATGCAGTCGAAACGAACGAGTTATCTTCAAATCCATGCGAAACACATGATTCAGCTGCAAATCAACGCGATGTAGAAGGTTTAGCTTCAAATCCATGCCAAACACATGATATAGCTTCAAATCCATGGTATGAAGAAGGTTTAGCTTCAAATCCATGCGAAACACATTATTTAGGTGCAAATCAGTGCGAAGTAGAAAGCTCAGGTTCAAATCCATGCGATTCAAATGGTTCATCTTCAAATACTTGTGAAAGACATGATTTTGCTTCAAATCAATGCGATGTAGAGGGCTTAGCTTCAAATCCATGCAAAACACGTGATTTAGGATCCAATCAATGCGATGTAGAAGGCTCAGCTTCAAATCAATGCGATGTAGAAGGCTCAGCTTCAAATCAATGCGATGTAGAAGGTTTAGTTTCAACTCCATACGAATCAAATGATTTAGCTTCAAATACTTGTGATATACATGATATAGCTTCAAATGCAGGCGGAAAAAACGCGTTAGCTTCAAATCCATGTGAAACACATGATTTAGCTTCAAATCAATACGAAGTAGAAGGCTTAGCTTCAAATTCATGCGAAACGAAAGATTCAGCTTCAAATTCATCCGAAACGAAAGATTCAGCTTCAAATACTTGCGATATAAGTGATATAGCTTCAAATACAGGCGAATCGAACGAGTTAGCTTCAAATCCATGCGAAACACAAGACTCAGCTGCAAATCAATGCGATGTAGAAGGTTTAGCTTCAAATCCATTCGAAAAACATCATTTGCCTACGAATCAATACGATGTAGGAGAATTAGCTTCAAATCCATTCGTAACAATTGATTTAAATCAAATACTTGCGATTTAAGTGATATAGATCAAATGCAGGTGAAACAAATGATTGAGCATCAAACACTTCGGATATAGGTGATACAGCTTCAGCTGCATGCGAAACAAACAAATTAGCTTCAACTCCTTGCGAAACACATGATTTAGCTTCAAATCAAAGCGATGTAGAATGCTCAGCTTCAAATCAATGCGATGTAGAAGGCTCAGCTTCAAATCCATGCAAAGCACGTGATTTAGGATCCAATGAATGCGAAGTAGAAGGCTTAGCTTATAATCCATGGGAAATAAATGGTTTAGCTTTAAATACTTGCGATATAAATTATGTAGCTTCAAATACAGGCGAAACGAACGAGTTAGCGTCAAATCCATGCGAAACACATGATTCAGCTGCAAATCAATGCGATGTAGAAGGTTTAGCTTCAAATGCAAGCCGAACAAATGATTTAGCTTCAAACCAATGCGAAGTAGAAGGCTTAGCATCAAATCCATGCGAAACACATGATTAAGATTCAAATCAATTCGAAGTAGGAGGCTTAGCTTCAAATCCATGCGAAACAAATGGTTTAGCTTCAAATACTTGCGATATAAATGATATAGCTTCAAATACAGGCGAAACAAATGATTTAGCTTCACATCAATACGAAGTAGAAGACTGTTTCAAATTCATGCGAATCAAATGATTTATCTTCAAATACTTGCGATACAAATGATATAGCTTTAAATACAGTCGAAACAAACGAGTTAGCTTCAAATCCATGCGACACACGATTTAGCTTCAAATCAATTCGAAGTAGAAGACTTAGCTTCAAATCCATGCGAAACACATGATTTAGCTTCAAATCAATACGAAGTAGGAGGCTTAGCTTCAAATTCAGGCAAAACAAATGATTTAGTACGAGAACTTGCGATATAAGTGATATAGCTTCAAATGCAGGGGAAATAAACGAGTTAGCTCCAAATCTATGCGAAATAAGTGATTTAGGTTCAAATCAACGCGAAGTAGAAGGCTTTGCTTCAAATCCGTGCGAATCACATGATTTATCTTCAAATTCATGCGAAACACATGGTTTAGCGTCAATTCCATGCGAATCAAATGGTTTAGCTTCGAATACTAGTGATATACATGATTTAGCTTCAACTGCGTGCGAAACAAACGAATTAGCTTCAAATCAATGCGATACACATGATTTAGCTTCAAATCAATGCGAAGTAGAAGGCTTAGCTTCAAATACATGCGAAACAAAAGATTTAGCTTCAGATACTTGCGATATAAGTGATATAGCTTCAAATGCAGACGAAACAAACGAGTTAGCTACAAATCCATGTGAAACACATGATTTTGCTTCAAATCAATACGAAGTAGAAGGCTTAGCTTCAAATACATGCGAAACAAATGCTTTAGCTTCAAATACTTGTGACATGCATGATTCAGCTTCAACTGCATTCGAAACAAACGAGTTAGCTTCAAATCCAAGCGAAACACATGATTTACCTTCAAATCAATGCGAAGTAGAAGGCATAGCTTCAAATCAATGCGAAACAAATGGTTTGGCTTTAAATACTTGTGATATACATGATTTAGCTTCAACTGCATGCGAAACAAACGAGTTAGCCACAAATCCATGCAAAATACATGATTTAGATTCAAATCCATGCGAAGTAGAAGGCTTAGCTTCAAATCCATTCGAATCAAATGGTTTAGCTTCAAATCCTTTGATATACACGATTTAACTTCAAATGCAGCGAAACAAACGAGTTAGCTTCAAATCCATGATAAACACATGATATACCTCCAAATCAATGCAGAACAGAAGCTTTCGCTTCAAATGCATGCGAAATACATGATTTAGCTTCAAATCATTGAGAAGTAGTAGGTTTAGCTTCAAATCCATGAGAAACAAATGATTGAGCATCAAATACTTCCGACATAAATGATTTAGCCTCAACTGGAAACGAAACAAAAGAGATTCAAATCCACGCGAAACATGATTAAGCTTCAAATGCATACGAAACACATGATTTGGATTCGTTACAATGCGAAGTGGTAGGTTTAGCTTCAAATCCATGCGAAACAAATGGTTTAACTTCAAATACTTGTGATATACATGATATCGTTTCAACTGCATGCGAAACGAACGAGTTAGCTTGAAATCCATGCGAAACGCAAGATTTAGCTTCAAATCAATGCGGAGTAGAAGGCATAGCTTCAAATCCATGCGACACAAATTATTTAGCTTCATATACTTGCGATATAAGTGATATAGCTTCAAATGCAGGCGAAACAAACGAGTGAGCATCAAATCCAAGCGTAACACATGATTTATCTTCAAATCAATGCGAAGTAGCGGGCTTAGCTTCAAATCAATGCGATACACAAGATTTTGCTTCAAATACTTGTTTTATACATGACTTAGCTTCAAAAGCAGGCAAAACAAACGAGTCAGCTTCAAATCCAGGCGAAACACATGATTTAACTTCAAATCAATGCGAAGTAGACGGCTTAGCTTCAAATCCATGCGAAACGAATGGATTAACTTCAAATACTTGCGAATGTAAGTAATATAGCTTCAAAAGCAGGCAAAACAAACGAGTCAGCTTCAAATCCAGGCGAATCAGATGATTTAGCTTCAAATCAGTGCGAAGTAGAAGGCTTAGCTTCAAATCCAAGCGAAACGATTGGATTAGCTTCAAAGACTTGCGAATATAAGTGGTATAGCTTCAAATGCTGGTGAAACAAACGAGATAGCTTCAAATCCATGCGAATCGCATGATTTAGCTTCAAATCAATGAGAAGTAGAAGGCTTGTCTTCGAAACAATGCGAAACAAATGGTTTAGGTTCAAATACTTGTGATATACATGATTTTGCTTCAGCTGCATGCGAAGCAAACGATTTAGCTTCACACCCAACGGAAACACATGATTTAACTTCAAGTCAGTGCGAAGTAGAAGGCTTAGCATCAAATCCATGCGACACAAATTATTTAGCTTCATATACTTGCGATATAAGTGATATAGCTTCAAATGCAGGCGAAACAAACGAGTGAGCATCAAATCCAAGCGTAACACATGATTTAACTTCAAATCAATGCGAAGTAGAAGATTTAGCTTCAAATCCATGCGAAACAAATGGTTTAGCTTCAAATACTTGTGATATACATGGTTTAGCTTCATAAGCAGGCGAAACAAACGAGTTAGCTTCAAATCCAAGCGAAACACATGATTTAGCTTCATATCAATGCGTAGTTGACGACTTAGCTTCAACTCCATGCAAAATAAATGAGTAACTTTCAAATTCTTGCGATGTAAAAGATATAGCTTCAAATGCTGGCGAAACAAACGATTTGCGAAGCACGTTATTTAGCTTCAAATTCATGAGAATCAAATGATTTATCTTCAAATACTTGCGATATAAATGATATACCTTTAAATACAGGCGAAACAAACGAGTTAGCTTCAAATCCACGCGACACACGATTTAGCTTCAAATCAATGCGACGTAGAAGACTTAGATTCAAATCCATGCGAAACAAATGGTTTAGCTACAAATACTTGTGATATGCATTATTTAGCTCCTACTGCATGGGAAACAAACCAGTTAGTTTCAAATCCATGCGAAACACATGATTTAGCTTCAAATCAGTGCGATGTAGAAGGTTTAGCTTCAAATCCATGCGAAACAAATGGTTTAGCTTCAACTACTTGTGATATACATGATTTAGCTTCAACTGCATGCGAAACAATCGAGTTAGTTTCAAATCCATGCGAAACAAATGATTTAGTTTCAAATCAATTCCTAGTTGAAGGATTGGGTTCAAATTCATGCGAAACAAATCATTTAGCTTCAAATACTTGCGATATAAGTGACATAGTTTCAAATGCAGACGAATCAAACGAGTTAGCTTCAAAATCCATGCGATACACATGATTTAGCATCAAATCCAAGCAAAACACATGATTAAGCTTCAAATGCATGCGAAACAAATGGTTTAGTTACAAACATTTGTGGTATACATGGTTTAGCTTCAAATGCGTGCGGAACAAACGAGATAGCTTCAAATCCAAGCGAATCAAATGGTTTAGCTTCAAATACTTGTGATATACATGATTTAGCTACGACTGGATTCGAAACAAACGAGACAGCTTCAAATCCATGCGAAACACATGATTTAGCTTATAATCACTGCGAAGTAGATGGCTTAGCTTTAAATCCATGCGAAACACATGATTTAGCTTCCTATCAATGCGAGGTAGAAGACTCTGCTTCAAATCCAGGCGGAACAAATGGTTTAGCTTCAAATACTTGTGATATACATGATTTAGCTTCAACTGCTTGCGAAACAAATGTGTTAGTTTCAAATCCATGCGGAACACATGATTTAACTTCAAATCAATGCGAAGTAGAAGGATTATCTTCAAATCCACGCGATACAAATCGTTTAGCTTCAAATACTTGTGATATTCATGATTTAGCTTCAGCTGCATTCGTAACAGACGAGTTAGCTTCGAATCCACGCGAAATACATTATTTAGCTTCAAAACAGTGCGAATTAGAAGGCTTAGCTTCAAATCCATGCGAAACGAAAGATATAGCTTCAAATACTTGCGAATATAAGTGATATAGCTTCAAATGCAGGCGAAACAAACGAGTTAGCTTCAGATACATGCGAAACACATGATTTATCTTCAAATCAATGCGAAGTAGAAGGGTTAGCTTCAAATCCATGCGAATCACATGATTTATCTTCAAATCAGTGCGACGTAGGAGGATTAGCTTCAAAACCCATGCGAATCACACGATGTATCTTCAAATTCATGCGAAACACATGGCTTAGCTTCAAATACATGCGATACAAATGGTTTAGCGTCAAATCAATGCGAAGTAAAAGGCTTAGCTTGTACCCCATGCGTAACGAATGATTTAGCTTCAAATACTTGCGAATATAAGAGATACAGTTTCAAATGCATGCGAAATCAACGAGTTAGCTTCAAGTCCACGCGAAACACTTGATTTAGCATCAAATCAATGCGATGTAGAAGGTTTAGTTTCAAATCAATGCGACGTAGAAGGCTTAGCCCCAAATCCATGCGGAACAAATGATTTAGCTTCAAATACTTGTGATATACATGATTCAGCATATACTGCAGGCGAATCAAACGTGGTAGCTTCAAATCCATGCAAAACCCATGATTAAGTTTCAAATGCATGCGAAGTAGAAGGCTCAGCTTCAAATCCATGCGAACCGAATGATTTGGCTTCAAATACTTGCGAATATAAGTGATATAGCTTAAACTGCCTGCGAAACAAACGAGTTATTTTCGGTTCCATGCGAAACACATGATTTAGGTTCAAATCAATGCTATGTAGAAGGTTTAGCTTCAAATCCAAGCTAACCAAATGATTTATTCTGCAGATACTTGCGATATAAGCGATATTGCTTCAAATGCAAACGAAACAAACTATTTAGCTTCAGATACTTGCGATATAAGTGATATAGCTTCAAATGCAGACAAAACAAACGAGTTAGCTTCAAATCCATGCAAAACACATGATTAAGCTTCAAATCAATTCTATGTAGAAGGCTGAGCTTCACATCCAAGCGAAACAAATAATTTAGCTTCAGATACTTTTGATATACATGATTTAGCTTCAACTGCATGCGAAACAAACGTGTTAGTTTCAAATCCATGCGAAACACATGATTTAGCTTGATATCTATGCGATGTAGAAGGCTTAGCTTCAAATACGTGCGAAACAAATGATTTAGCATCAAATACTTGCGATATAAGTGATATAGCTTCAACTGCATGCGAAACAAACGAGTTATCTTCAAATCCAAGCGAAACACATTATTTAGCATCAACTCATGCAGGCGAAACGATCGAATTAGCTTCTAATACATGCGAACTAGAAGGTTTATCTGTAAATCCATGCGAAACAAATGGTTTTGCTTCATATACTTGTGATAAACATGATTTTGATTCAAATGCAGGCGAAACAAACAAGTTGGCTTCAAATCCGTGCGAAACACATGATTTAGAGTCAAATTCATGCAAAGTAGAAGACTTAGCTTCAAATACATGCGAATCAAATGGTTTAGCTTCTAATGCTTGTGATATCCATGGTTTAGCATCAAATGCAGACGAATCAAACGGGTTTACTTCAAATCCATGCGAAACACATGATTTAGCTTCAAATCAAAGCGAAGTAGATGGCTTAGCTTCAAATCCATGCGAAACAAATGGTTTAGCTTCAAATACTTGTAATATACATGATTTAGCTTCAACTGCATGCGAAACAAACGACTTAGCTTCAAATCCATGCGAAACACATGATTTAGCTTCAAATCAATGCTATGTAGAAGGTTTAGCTACAAATCCGAGCTAACCAAATGATTTATTCTTCAGATACTTGCGATATAAGTGATATTGCTTCAAATGCAGACGACACAAACGATTTAACTTCCGATACTTTGCGATATAAGTGATATAGCTTCAAATGCAGACGAAACAAACGAGTTAGCTTCAAATCCATGCAAAACACATTATTTAGCATCAACTCATACAGGCGAAACGATCGAGTTAGCTTCTAATACATGCGAACTAGAAGGTTTATCAGTAAATCCATGCGAAACAAATGATTTAGCTTCAGATACTTGCAATATAAGTGATATAGCTTCAAATGCAGGCAAAAGAAAAGAGTTAGCTTCAAATCGAAGCGAAACACATAATATAGCTTCAAATCAATGCGATGTAGAAGGTTTAGCTTCAAATCCATGCGAAGCAAATGATTTAGCTTCTGATACTTGCAATATAAGTGATATAGCTTCAAATGCAGGCGAAAGAAAAGAGTTAGCTTAAAATCCAAGCGAAACACATAATATAGCTTCAAATCAATGCGATGTAGAAGGCTTAGCTTCAAATCCATGCCAAACGAATGACTCAGCTTCAAATAGTTGCGAATATGAGTGATATAGTTTCAAATGCAGGCGAAACAAACGAGTTAGCTTCAAATCCATGCGAAACACATGACTTAGATTCAAATCAATGCGAACCAGTAGGGTTAGCTTCAAATTCATGCGAACCAAATGATTTAGCATCAAATACTTGCGATATAAGCGATATCGCTTCAACTGCATGCGAAACAAACGAGTTATCTTCAAAACCAAGCGAAACAAATGGTTTTGCTTCAAATACTTGTCATATACATGATTTAGCTACAACTGCATGCGAAACAAGCGAGTTTTTCTTGAAATCCATGCGGAACCCATGATTTAGCTTCAAATCAATGCGAAGTAGAAGGCTTAGCTTCAAATACATGCGAAACAAATGCTTTAGCTTCAAATACTTGTGTCATACATGATTCAGCTTCAACTGCATGCGAAACAAACGAGTTAGCTTCAAATCCAAGCGAAACACATGATTTAGCTACAATCAATGCGAAGTAGAGGGCTTAGCTTCAAATCCATGCGAATCAAATGGTTTAGCTTCAAATACAGGTGATATACATGATTTATCTTCAAATGCAGGCGAAGCAAAAGAGTTAGCTTCAAATCAATGCGGAACACGTGATTTAGCTTCAAATCAATGCGAAGTAGAAGGCTTAGCTTCAAATCCATGCGATGCAAATGATTTAGCTTCAACTACTTGTGATATACATGATTTAGCTTCAACGGAATGCGAAATAAACGAGTTACCTTCAAATACATGCGAAGCACATGATTTAGCTTCAAACCAATGCGATGTAGAAGGTTTAGCTTCAAATCCATGCGAAACGAATGATTTAGCTTCAAATACTTGCGGTGTAAATGAAATAGCTTCAAACCAATGCGATGTAGAAGGTTTAGCTTCAAATCCGCGCGAAAAAAATGATTTGGCTTCAAATAGTTACGATATAAGTGATATAGCTTCAAATACAGGCGAAGTAAACGAGTTAGCGTCAAATCCATGCGGATCACATGATTTAACTTCAAATCAATGCGAACTAGAAGGCTTATCTTCAAATCCATGCGATACAAATTGTTTAGATTCAAATAATTGTGATATACATGATTTAGTTTCAGCTGCATTCGAAACAGACAAATTAGCTTCGAATCCAGGCGAAATAGATTATTTAGCTTCAAATCAATGCAAAGTAGAAGGCGTAGCTTCAAATACATGCGAAACGAATGATTTAGCTTCAAATCAGTGCGAAGTAGAAGTCTTAGCATCAAATACATGCGGAACAAATGATTTAGCTTCAGATAGTTGCGATGTAAGTGATATAGTTTCAAATGCAGGCGAATCAAACGAGTTAGCTTGAAACCTATGAGATACACATGATTTAGCTTCAAATCAATACGATGTAGTAGGTTCAGCTTCAAATCAATGCGATATAAGTGATATAGCTTCAAAAGCAGGAGGAACAAACGGGGTAGCTTCAATTCCATGCGAAACACATGATTTAGCTTCAAATCAATGGTATGTAGAAGGTTTAGCTTCAAATCCAAGCTAACCAAATGATTTATTCTTCAGATACTTGCCATATAAGTGGTATTGCTTCAAATGCAGACGAAACAAATGATTTATCTTCAGATACTTGCGGTATAGGTGATATAGCTTCAAATGCGGGCGAAAGAAACGAGTTAGCTTCAAATCCAAGCGAAACACATAATATAGCTTCAAATCAATGCGATGTAGAAGGCTTAGCTTCAAATACGTGCGAAACAAATGATTTAGCTTCAGATACTTGCAATATAAGTGATATAGCTTCAAATGCAGGCGAAAGAAACTAGTTAGCTTCAAATCCAAGCGAAACACATTATTTAGCATCAACTCATACAGGCGAAACGATCGAGTTAGCTTCTAATACATGCGAACTAGAAGGTTTATCAGTAAACCCATGCGAAACAAATGATTTAGCTTCAGATACTTCCAATATAAGTGATATAGCTTCAAATACAGGCAAAAGAAAAGAGTTAGCTTCAAATCGAAGCGAAACACATAATATAGCTTCAAATCAATGCGATGTAGAAGGTTTAGCTTCAAATCCATGCGAAACAAATGATTTAGCTTCAGATACTTGCAATATAAGTGATATAGCTTCAAATGCAGGCGAAAGAAAAGAGTTAGCTTCAAATCCAGGCGAAACACATGATATAGCTTCAATTCAATGCGATGTAGAAGGCTCAGCTTCAAATCCATGCCAAACGAATGACTGAGCTTCATATAGTTTCGAATATGAGGGATATAGTTTCAAATGCAGGCGAAACAAACGAGTTAGCTTCAAATCCATGCGAAACGCATG
The DNA here is from genome assembly GCF_051020955.1 of Megalopta genalis. Lineage (NCBI taxonomy): Eukaryota > Metazoa > Arthropoda > Insecta > Hymenoptera > Halictidae > Megalopta > Megalopta genalis. The sequence goes on from NW_027477442.1 coordinate 22,530, forward strand.
ACTTAGCTTCAAATCAATGCGAAGTAAAAGGCTTAGCTTCAAATACATGCGAAACAAATGCTTTAGCTCCAAATACTTGTGACATACATGATTCAGCTTCAACTGCACGCGAAACAAACGAGTTAGCTTTAAATCCAAGCGAAACACATGATTTAGCTTCAAATCAATGCGAAATAGAAGACTTAGCATCAAATCCATGCAACACAAATTATATAGCTTCGTATACTTGCGATATAAGTGATATAGATTCAAATGCTGGCGAAGCAAAAGAGTTAGCTTCAAATCAATGCGGAACACGTGATTTAGCTTCAAATCAATGCGAAGTAGAAACCTTAGCTTCAAATCAATGCGATACAAACGGTTTAGCTTCATATACTTGTCATATACATGATTTAGTTACAACTGCATGCGAAACAAGCGAGTTTTTCTTGAAATCCATGTGGAACCCATGATTTAGCTTCAAATCAATGCGAATTAGAAGGCTTAGCTTCAAATACATGCGAAACAAATGCTTTAGCTTCAAATACTTGTGACATACATGATTCAGCTTCAACTGCATGCGAAACAAACGAGTTAGCTTCAAATCCAAGCGAAACACATGATTTAGCTACAATCAATGCGAACTAGAGGGCTTAGCTTCAAATCCATGCGAATCAAATGGTTTAGCTTCAAATACAGGTGATATACATGATTTATCTTCAAATGCAGGCGAAGCAAAAGGGTTAGCTTCAAATCAATGCGGAACACGTGATTTAGCTTCAAATCAATACGAAGTAGAAGGCTTAGCTTCAAATACATGCGAAAGAAATGCTTTAGCTTCAGATACTTGTGACATACATGATTCAGCTTCAACTGCATGCGAAACAAACGAGTTAGATAAAATCAATGCGAAACACATGATTTAGCTTCAAATCAATGCTATGTAGAAGGTTTAGCTTCGAATCCAAGCTAACCAAATGATTTATTCTTCACATACTTGCGATATAAGTGATATTGCTTCAAATGCAGACGAAACAAATGATTTAGCTTCAGATACTTGCGATATAAGTGATATATCTTCAAATGCAGACGAAACAAACGAGTTAGCTTCAAATCCATGCAAAACACATGATTAAGCTTCGAATCAATGCGAAGTAAAAGGCTTAGCTTCAAATCCATGCGAAACAAATGGTTTAGCTTCAAATACATGTGATATACGTTAGTTAGATTTAACTGCAGGCGCAACAAACGAGCCAGCTTCAAATACATGCGAAACGCATGATTTAGCAGCAAATCCAAGCGAAACACATGACTTAGCTTCAAATCAATGCGATGTAAAACGTTTAGCTTCAAATCTGTGCGAACCAAATAATTTAGCTTCAAATACTTGCGATATAAGTGATATAGCTTCAAACGCGGGGGAAACAAACGAGTTAGCTTCAAATCCATGCAAAAAACATGATTAAGCTGCAAATCAAAGCGATGTAGAAGGTTTAGCTTCAAATCCATGCGAAACAAATTATTTAGCATCAGATACTTGCGATACAATTGATATAGCTTCAAATGCAGGTTTAACAAACGAGTTAGCTTGAAATCCATGCAAAACACATGATTAAGCTTCAAATCAATTCTATGTAGAAGGTTTAGCATCAAATCCAAGCGAAACAAATGATTTAGCTTCAGATGCTCGCGATATAAGTGACATAGCTTCAAATGCTGACGAAACAAACGAATTAGCTTCATCTCCCTTCGAAACACATGATTTAACTTCCAATCAATACGATGTAGAAGGTTTAGCTTCACATCAATGCGATTTAGAAGGTTTAGCTTCAAATCCATGCGAAACGAATGATTTTGCTTCAGATACTTGCGATATAAGTGATATAGCTTCAAATGCAGAACGAATCAAACTTGTTAGGTTGTAAATCCATGCGATACACATGATTTAGCTTCGAATCAATGCGAAGTAGAAGGCTTAGCTTCAAATCCATGCGAAACAAATGGTTTAGCTTCAAATACATGTGATATACGCTATTTAGATTTAACTGCATGCGCAACAAACGAGTCAGCTTCAAATACATGCGAAACAAATGATTTACCTTCAAATCAATTCGAAGTACACGGCTTAGATTCAAATCCATGCGAAACAAATTGTTTAGCTACAATTACTTGTGATATACGTTATTTAGATTCAACTGCATGCGCAACAAACGAGTCAGCTTCAAATACTAGCGAAACACATGATTTAGCAGCAAATCAATGCGATGTAGAAGGTTTAGCTTCAAATCCACGCGAAACCAATGATTTTGCTTCAGATAATTGCGATATAAGTGATATAGCTTAAAATGCAGACCAATCAAACTTGTTAGCTTGTAAATCCATGCGATACACATGATTTAGCTTCGAATCAATGCGAAGTAGAAGGCTTAGCTTCAAATCCATGCGAAACAAACGGTTTAGCTTCAAATACATGTGATATACGTTATTTAGATTTAACTGCATGCGCAACAAACGAGTCAGCTTCAAATACATGCGAAACGCATGATTTAGCAGCAAATCAATGCGTTGTAGAAGGTTTAGCTTCAAATCCATGCGAAACAAACGATTGAGCTTCAAACACTGCGGATATAGGTGATACAGCTTCAGCTGTATGCGAAACAAACGAGTTAGCTTAAAGTCCTTGCGAAACACATGATTTAGCTTCAAATCAATGCGAAGTAGAAAGCTTAGCTTCAAATCCATGCGATACAAATCGTTTAGCTTCAAATACTTGTGATATACATGATTTAGCTTCAGCTGCATTCGAAAGAGACGTGTTAGCTTCAAATCCACGCGAAACCAATGATTTTGCTTCAGATAATTGCGATATAAGTGATATAGCTTCAAATGCAGGCGAAAGAAACTAGTTAGCTTCAAATCCATGCAAAACACATGATTAAGCTTCAAATCAATGCGATGTAGAAGGTTTAGCTTCAAATCCATGCGAAACAAATGATTTAGCATCAGATACTTGCGATATAAGTGATATAGCTTCAACTGCATGCGAAACAAACGAGTTATCTTCAAATCCAAGCGAAACACATTATTTAGCATCAACTCATACAGGCGAAACGATCGAGTTAGCTTCTAAAACATGCGAACTAGAAGGTTTATCAGTAAATCCATGCGAAACAAATGATTTAGCTTCAGATACTTGCAATATAAGTGATATAGCTTCAAATGCAGGCAAAAGAAAAGAGTTAGCTTCAAATCGAAGCGAAACACATAATATAGCTTCAAATCAATGCGATGTAGAAGGTTTAGCTTCAAATCCATGCGAAACAAATGATTTAGCTTCAGATACTTGCAATATAAGTGATATAGCTTCAAATGCAGGCGAAAGAAAAGAGTTAGCTTCAAATCCAGGCAAAACACATAATATAGCTTCAAATCAATGCGATGTAGAAGGCTTAGCTTCAAATCCATGCCAAACGAATGACTGAGCTTCATATAGTTGCGAATATGAGTGATATAGTTTCAAATGCAGGCGAAACAAACGAGTTAGCTTCAAATCCATGCGAAACACATGACTTAGATTCAAATCAATGCGAACCAGCAGGGTTAGCTTCAAATTCATGCGAATCAAATGGTTAAGCTTCAAATACAGGTGATATTCATGATTTATCTTCAAATGCAGGCGACGCAAAAGAGTTAGCTTCAAATCAATGCGGAACACGTGATTTAGCTTCAAATCAATGCGAAGTAGAAGGCTTAGCTTCAAATACATGCGAAACAAATGCTTTAGCTTCAAATACTTGTGACATACATGATTCAGCTTCAACTGCACGCGAAACAAACGAGTTAGCTTTAAATCCAAGCGAAACACATGATTTAGCTTCAAATCAATGCGAAATAGAAGACTTAGCATCAAATCCATGCAACACAAATTATATAGCTTCGTATACTTGCGATATAAGTGATATAGATTCAAATGCAGGCGAAGCAAAAGAATTAGCTTCAAATCAATGCGGAACACGTGATTTAGCTTCAAATCAATGCGAATTAGAAGGCTTAGCTTCAAATACATGCGAAACAAATGATTTAGATTCAGATACTTGCGATATAAGTGATATATCTTCAAATGCAGACGAAACAAACGAGTTAGCTTCAAATCCATGCAAAACACATGATTAAGCTTCGAATCAAAGCGAAGTAAAAGGCTTAGCTTCAAATCCATGCGAAACAAATGGTTTAGCTTCAAATACATGTGATACACGTTAGTTAGATTTAACTGCAGGCGCAACAAACGAGCCAGCTTCAAATACATGCGAAACGCATGATTTAGCAGCAAATCCATGCGATGTAGAAGGTTTAGCTTCAAATCCATGCGAAACAAACGATTGAGCTTCGAACACTACGGATATAGGTGATACAGCTTCAGCTGTATGCGAACCAAACGAGTTAGCTTGAAGTCCTTGCGAAACACATGATTTAGCTTCAAATCAATGCGAAGTAGAAGGCTTAGCTTCAAATCCATGCGAAACGAATGATTTAGCGTCAAATACTTGCGAATATAAGGGATACAGCTTCAAATGTATGTGAAACAAACGAGTTTGCTTCAAATACTTGCGATATAAATGAAGTAGGTTCAAAAGCAGGAAAAAAACGAGTTAGCTTCAAATCCATGCGAAACACATGATTTAGCTTCATATCAATTCGAAATAGAAGGCTTAGCTTCAAATGCATGCGACGCAACTGATTGAGCATCAAATACTTGCGATATAAATGATATAGCTTCAAATGCAGGCGACACAAACGAGTTAGCTTCAAATCCATGCGAATCACATGATTTAGCTTCAAATCCAAGCGAAACACATGACTTAGCTTCAAATCAATGCGATGTAAAACGTTTAGCTTCAAATCTGTGCGAACCAAATAATTTAGCTTCAAATACTTGCGATATAAGTGATATAGCTTCAAACGCGGGGGAAACAAACGAGTTAGCTTCAAATCCATGCAAAAAACATGATTAAGCTGCAAATCAAAGCGATGTAGAAGGTTTAGCTTCAAATCCATGCGAAACAAATTATTTAGCATCAGATACTTGCGATACAATTGATATAGCTTCAAATGCAGGTTTAACAAACGAGTTAGCTTGAAATCCATGCAAAACACATGATTAAGCTTCAAATCAATTCTATGTAGAAGGTTTAGCATCAAATCCAAGCGAAACAAATGATTTAGCTTCAGATGCTCGCGATATAAGTGACATAGCTTCAAATGCTGACGAAACAAACGAATTAGCTTCATCTCCCTTCGAAACACATGATTTAACTTCCAATCAATACGATGTAGAAGGTTTAGCTTCACATCAATGCGATTTAGAAGGTTTAGCTTCAAATCCATGCGAAACGAATGATTTTGCTTCAGATACTTGCGATATAAGTGATATAGCTTCAAATGCAGAACGAATCAAACTTGTTAGGTTGTAAATCCATGCGATACACATGATTTAGCTTCGAATCAATGCGAAGTAGAAGGCTTAGCTTCAAATCCATGCGAAACAAATGGTTTAGCTTCAAATACATGTGATATACGCTATTTAGATTTAACTGCATGCGCAACAAACGAGTCAGCTTCAAATACATGCGAAACAAATGATTTACCTTCAAATCAATTCGAAGTACACGGCTTAGATTCAAATCCATGCGAAACAAATTGTTTAGCTACAATTACTTGTGATATACGTTATTTAGATTCAACTGCATGCGCAACAAACGAGTCAGCTTCAAATACTAGCGAAACACATGATTTAGCAGCAAATCAATGCGATGTAGAAGGTTTAGCTTCAAATCCACGCGAAACCAATGATTTTGCTTCAGATAATTGCGATATAAGTGATATAGCTTAAAATGCAGACCAATCAAACTTGTTAGCTTGTAAATCCATGCGATACACATGATTTAGCTTCGAATCAATGCGAAGTAGAAGGCTTAGCTTCAAATCCATGCGAAACAAACGGTTTAGCTTCAAATACATGTGATATACGTTATTTAGATTTAACTGCATGCGCAACAAACGAGTCAGCTTCAAATACATGCGAAACGCATGATTTAGCAGCAAATCAATGCGATGTAGAAGGTTTAGCTTCAAATCCATGCGAAACAAACGATTGAGCTTCAAACACTGCGGATATAGGTGATACAGCTTCAGCTGTATGCGAAACAAACGAGTTAGCTTAAAGTCCTTGCGAAACACATGATTTAGCTTCAAATCAATGCGAAGTAGAAAGCTTAGCTTCAAATCCATGCGATACAAATCGTTTAGCTTCAAATACTTGTGATATACATGATTTAGCTTCAGCTGCATTCGAAAGAGACGTGTTAGCTTCAAATCCACGCGAAACCAATGATTTTGCTTCAGATAATTGCGATATAAGTGATATAGCTTCAAATGCAGGCGAAAGAAACTAGTTAGCTTCAAATCCATGCAAAACACATGATTAAGCTTCAAATCAATGCGATGTAGAAGGTTTAGCTTCAAATCCATGCGAAACAAATGATTTAGCATCAGATACTTGCGATATAAGTGATATAGCTTCAACTGCATGCGAAACAAACGAGTTATCTTCAAATCCAAGCGAAACACATTATTTAGCATCAACTCATACAGGCGAAACGATCGAGTTAGCTTCTAATACATGCGAACTAGAAGGTTTATCAGTAAATCCATGCGAAACAAATGATTTAGCTTCAGATACTTGCAATATAAGTGATATAGCTTCAAATGCAGGCAAAAGAAAAGAGTTAGCTTCAAATCGAAGCGAAACACATAATATAGCTTCAAATCAATGCGATGTAGAAGGTTTAGCTTCAAATCCATGCGAAACAAATGATTTAGCTTCAGATACTTGCAATATAAGTGATATAGCTTCAAATGCAGGCGAAAGAAAAGAGTTAGCTTCAAATCCAGGCGAAACACATAATATAGCTTCAAATCAATGCGATGTAGAAGGCTTAGCTTCAAATCCATGCCAAACGAATGACTGAGCTTCATATAGTTGCGAATATGAGTGATATAGTTTCAAATGCAGGCGAAACAAACGAGTTAGCTTCAAATCCATGCGAAACACATGACTTAGATTCAAATCAATGCGAACCAGCAGGGTTAGCTTCAAATTCATGCGAATCAAATGGTTTAGCTTCAAATACAGGTGATATACATGATTTATCTTCAAATGCAGGCGACGCAAAAGAGTTAGCTTCAAATCAATGCGGAACACGTGATTTAGCTTCAAATCAATGCGAAGTAGAAGGCTTAGCTTCAAATACATGCGAAACAAATGCTTTAGCTTCAAATACTTGTGACATACATGATTCAGCTTCAACTGCACGCGAAACAAACGAGTTAGCTTTAAATCCAAGCGAAACACATGATTTAGCTTCAAATCAATGCGAAATAGAAGACTTAGCATCAAATCCATGCAACACAAATTATATAGCTTCGTATACTTGCGATATAAGTGATATAGATTCAAATGCAGGCGAAGCAAAAGAATTAGCTTCAAATCAATGCGGAACACGTGATTTAGCTTCAAATCAATGCGAATTAGAAGGCTTAGCTTCAAATACATGCGAAACAAATGCTTTAGCTTCAAATACTTGTGACATACATGATTCAGCTTCAACTGCATGCGAAACAAACGAGTTAGCTTTAAATCCAAGCGAAACACATGATTTAGCTACAATCAATGCTAACTAGAGGGCTTAGCTTCAAATCCATGCGAATCAAATGGTTTAGCTTCAAATACAGGTGATATACATGATTTATCTTCAAATGCAGGCGAAGCAAAAGAGTTAGCTTCAAATCAATGCGGAACACGTGATTTAGCTTCAAATCAATACGAAGTAGAAGGCTTAGCTTCAAATACATGCGAAAGAAATGCTTTAGCTTCAGATACTTGTGACATACATGATTCAGCTTCAACTGCATGCGAAACAAACGAGTTAGATAAAATCAATGCGAAACACATGATTTAGCTTCAAATCAATGCTATGTAGAAGGTTTAGCTTCAAATCCAAGCTAACCAAATGATTTATTCTTCAGATACTTGCGATATAAGTGATATTGCTTCAAATGGAGACGAAACAAATGATTTAGCTTCAGATACTTGCGATATAAGTGATATATCTTCAAATGCAGGCGAAACAAACGAGTTAGCTTCAAATCCATGCGAAACACATGACTTAGATTCAAATCAATGCGAACCAGCAGGGTTAGCTTCAAATTCATGCGAATCAAATGGTTTAGCTTCAAATACAGGTGATATACATGATTTATCTTCAAATGCAGGCGACGCAAAAGAGTTAGCTTCAAATCAATGCGGAACACGTGATTTAGCTTCAAATCAATGCGAAGTAGAAGGCTTAGCTTCAAATACATGCGGAACAAATGCTTTAGCTTCAAATACTTGTGACATACATGATTCAGCTTCAACTGCACGCGAAACAAACGAGTTAGCTTTAAATCCAAGCGAAACACATGATTTAGCTTCAAATCAATGCGAAATAGAAGACTTAGCATCAAATCCATGCAACACAAATTATATAGCTTCGTATACTTGCGATATAAGTGATATAGATTCAAATGCAGGCGAAGCAAAAGAATTAGCTTCAAATCAATGCGGAACACGTGATTTAGCTTCAAATCAATGCGAATTAGAAGGCTTAGCTTCAAATACATGCGAAACAAATGCTTTAGCTTCAAATACTTGTGACATACATGATTCAGCTTCAACTGCATGCGAAACAAACGAGTTAGCTTTAAATCCAAGCGAAACACATGATTTAGCTACAATCAATGCTAACTAGAGGGCTTAGCTTCAAATCCATGCGAATCAAATGGTTTAGCTTCAAATACAGGTGATATACATGATTTATCTTCAAATGCAGGCGAAGCAAAAGAGTTAGCTTCAAATCAATGCGGAACACGTGATTTAGCTTCAAATCAATACGAAGTAGAAGGCTTAGCTTCAAATACATGCGAAAGAAATGCTTTAGCTTCAGATACTTGTGACATACATGATTCAGCTTCAACTGCATGCGAAACAAACGAGTTAGATAAAATCAATGCGAAACACATGATTTAGCTTCAAATCAATGCTATGTAGAAGGTTTAGCTTCAAATCCAAGCTAACCAAATGATTTATTCTTCAGATACTTGCGATATAAGTGATATTGCTTCAAATGCAGACGAAACAAATGATTTAGCTTCAGATACTTGCGATATAAGTGATATATCTTCAAATGCAGACGAAACAAACGAGTTAGCTTCAAATCCATGCAAAAAACATGATTAAGCTGCAAATCAAAGCGATGTAGGAGGTTTAGCTTCAAATCCATGCGAAACAAATTATTTAGCATCAGATACTTGCGATACAATTGATATAGCTTCAAATGCAGGAGAAACAAACGAGTTAGCTTGAAATCCATGCAAAACACATGATTAAGCTTCAAATCAATTCTATGTAGAAGGTTTAGCATCAAATCCAAGCGAAACAAATGATTTAGCTTCAGATGCTCGCGATATAAGTGACATAGCTTCAAATGCTGACGAAACAAACGAATTAGCTTCATCTCCCTTCGAAACACATGATTTAACTTCCAATCAATACGATGTAGAAGGTTTAGCTTCACATCAATGCGATTTAGAAGGTTTAGCTTCAAATCCATGCGATACAAATGATTTAGCATCAGATACATGCGATATAAGTGATATAGCTTCAAATGAATGCAAAACAAACGCGTTAGATCCAAATCCAAGCGAAAAACATGATTTAGCTTCAAATCAATGCAAAGTAGTAGGCTTATCTTCAAATCCATGCGATACAAATGGTTTAGCTTCAAATACTTGTGATATACATGATTTAGCTTCAACTGCACTCGAAGCAAACGAGTTAGCTCCGAATCCACGCAAAACACATGATTTAGCTTCAAGTCAATGCGATGTAAAAGGTTTAGCTTCAAATCTGTGCGAAACAAATGATTTAGCTTCAAATACTCTCGATATTAGTATCATAGCTTCAAATAGAGAAGAAACAATCGATTTAGTTTCAAATCCATGCGAAACACATGAATTTAGATGCAAGTCAATGCGATGTAGAAGGTTTAGCTTCAAATCCCAGCGAAACAAATGATATAGCTTCAAACACTTGGGATATAAGCGATATAGCTTCAAATGCAGACGAATCAAACGAGTTAGCTTGAAAATCCATGCGATACGCATGATTTAGCTTCAAATCAAAGCGAAGTAGAAGGATTAGCTTCAAACCCATGCGACTCAAATGATTTAGGTTCAAATCAATAAGATGTAGAAGCTTTAGCTTCAAATCAATGCTATATAGAAGGTTTAGCTTCAAATCCATGCGATACAAATGATTTAGCTTCAAATCAAATCGAAGTACAGGGCTTAGATTCAAATCCATGCGAAACAAATTGTTTAGCTAAAAATACTTGTGATATACGTTATTTAGATTTAACAGCATGCGCAACGAACGAGTTAGCTTCAAATCCAAAGGAAACACATCATTTAATTTCAAATCGATGCGAAGTAGAAGGCTTTGCTCCAAATCAGTGCGAAACAAATGGTTTAGCTTCAAATACTTGTGATATACATGATTTATATTAAACTGCATGCGTAACAAACGTATCAGCTTCAAATACAAGCGAAAAACATGATTCAGCTTCTAATCAATGCGAAGTAGAAGGCTTAGCTTCAAATCCATGCGTAACGCATGATTAAGCTTTAAATCAATGCGAAGTAGCAGGCTTACCTTCAAATCCATTCCAATCCAATGCTTTAGCTTTAAATACTTGTGATATTAGCTTCAAATCCATGCGAAACACTTGTTTTAGCGTTAAATACTTGCCTTATTAATGAAATTGCTTCAAATGCAGGCGAAACAAATGTGTTAACATCAAATCCAAGAGAAACACACGATTTAGCTTCAAATCAATGCGAAGTAGAAGACTTAGCTTCAAATCCATGCGAAACAAATGGTTTAGTTACAAACATTTGTGGTGTACATGGTTTAGCTACAACTGCATGCGGAGCAAAAGAGTTAGCTTCAAATCCAAACGAAAGATATGATTCACCTTCAAATCAATGTGAGGTAGAAGGATTAGCTTCAAATCCAAACGAATTAAATGGTTTAGCTTCAAATACTTGTGATATACAAGATTTAACTTCAACTGCATTCGAAACAAACGAGACAGCTTCAAATGCATGCGAAACACATGATTTAGCTTCTAATCAATGCGAAGTAGAAGGCTTAGCTTCAAATCCATGCGGAACAAATGATTTATCTTCAAATACTTATGATTTAATTTATATAGATTCAACTGCAGGCGAAACAAACGAGATAGCTTCAAATCCATGTGAAGCAAATGATTTTTCTTCAAATACTTGCGATATACGTGATGTAGCAGCAAATGCAGGGGAAACGAACGAGTTAGCTTCAAATCCATGCATAACACATGATTAAGCTTCAGGCAATGCCATGTAGAAGGTATAACTTCAAATCCATGCGACACAAATGATTTAGCTTCAGATACTTGCGATATAAGTGATATAGCTTCAAATGCAGACGACACAAACGAGTTAGCATAAAATCCAAGCGAAACACATGATTTAGCTTCAAATCCAAGCGGCATACATGATTTAGCTTCAAACACATGGGATATAAGTGATATAGATTCAAATGCAGACGTATCAAACGAGTTAGATTCAAACTCCATGCGATACACATGAATTCGATTAATATCAATGCGAAGTAGAAGGGTTAGCTTCAAATCCATGCGACACAAATGATTTAGCTTCAAATGAATTGGAAGTAGGAGGCTTAGCTTCAAATCCATGCGATACAAAAGATTTAGCTTCCAATCAATGCGAAGTACAAGTCTTAGCTTCAAATCCATGCTAAACAAATGGTTTAGCTTCAAATACTTGCGATATAAATGATATAGCTTTAAATTCAGGCGAAACAAACGAGTTAACTTCAAATCAATGCGAAACACATGATTTAGCTTCAAATCAACGCGATGTAGCAGGATGGCTTCAAATCAATGCGAAACAAATCGTTTAGCTTTAAATACTTGTGATATACATGATTTAGCTTCAGCTGCATTCGAAACAGACGAGTTAGCTTCTAATCCACGCGAAATACATTATTTAGCTTCAAAACAGTGCGAATTAGAAGGATTAGCTTCAAATCCATGCGAAACGAATGATTTAGATTCAAATACTTGCAGTATAAATGAAAGAGCTTCAAATGCAGGCGTAACAAACGAGTTAGCTTCAAATCCATGTAGAACACATGATTTAGCTTCCAATCGATGCGAAGTAGAAATCTTAGCTTCAAATCCATGCGAAGCAAATGGTTTAGCTTCAAATACTTGCGATATAAATGATATAGCTTCAAATGCAGGCGCAACAAACGAGTTAGCTTGAAATCAATGCGAAACACATGATTTAGCTTCCAATCAATGCGAAGTAGAAGGATTAGCTTCAAATCCATGCGATACATATGATTTAGCTTCAAATCAATACGATGTAGTAGGTTCAGCTTCAAATCGATGCGATATAAGTGATATAGCTTCAAAAGTAGGAGGAACAAACGAGGTAGCTTCAATTCCATGCGAAACAAATGATTTAGCTTCAAATCAATGCGATGTAGTAGGTTTAGCTTCAAATCCATGCGAAACAAGACATTTAGCTTCAAACACTAGGGATATAAGTGATATAGCTTCAAATGCAGGCGAATCAAACGAGTTAGCTTCAAAACCATGCGAAACACATGATTGAGCTTCAAATTCATGCGAAACACATGGATTAGTTTCATATTCTTGGAAACAAATGGTTTAGCTTCAGATACTTGTGATAAACATGATTTAGCATCAACTGCATGCGAAACAATCGAGTTAGTTTCAAATCCATGCGAAATACATGATTTTGCTGCAAAACAATGCGAATTATAAGTCTTAGCTTCAAATCCATGCGAAACGAATGATTAAGCTTCAAATACATGCAGTATAATTGGAAGAGCTTCAAATACAGGCGAATCAAACGAGTTAGCTTCAAATCCATGCGAAACACATGATTTAGCTGCAAATCAATGCGATGTAGAAGGTTTAGCTTCAAATCCATGCGAAACAAATGATTTAGCTTCAAACACTTGGTGTATAAGTGATATAGCTTCAAATTCAGACTAATCAAAGGAGTTAGCTTCAAAATCCACGCGATACACGTGATTTAGATTCAAATACTTGCGATATAAGTGATGTAGATTCAACTGCAGGCGAAGCGAACGAGTTAGCTTCAAATCTATACTAAATAAATCTATTTAGCTGCAAATCAATGCGATGTAGAAGGTTTAGCTTCAAATCCAAGCGATACACAAGATTTAGCTTCAAATCAATGCGATGTAGTAGGTTCAGCTTCAAATCCATGCGACACATATGATTTAGCTTCAAATACTTGCGATATAAGTGATATAGCTTTAAAAGATGGAGGAACATACGAGGTAGCTTCAATTCCATGCGAAACAAATGATTTAGCTTCAAGTCAATGCGAAGTAGAAGGCTTAGCTACAAATCCATGCGAAACAAATGGTTTAGCTACAAATACTTGTGATATAAGTGATATAGATTCAACTGCAGGCGAAACAAACGAGTTAGCTTCAAATCCATGCGAAACACATTATTTAGTTTCAAATCAATGCGAAGTGGAAGGCTTAGCATCAAATACACGAGAAACAAATGGTTTAGCTTCAAATACTTACGATATACATGATTTAGTTTCAACTGCGTGCCAAACAAACGCTTTAGCTTCAAACCAAAAGCGAAACACATTATTTAGTTTCAAATCAATGCGAAGTGGAAGGGTTAGCATCAAATACATGAGAAACAAATGGTTTAGCTTCAAATACTTGCGAATGTAAGTAATATAGCTTCAAATACAGGCGAAAGAAACGAGTTAGCTTCAAAACCATGCGAATTACATGATTTCGCTTCAAATCAATACGAACTAGAAGGCTTAGCTTCAAATAGTTGAAAATATGAGTGATATAGTTTCAAGTGCAGGCGAAACAAACGAGTTAGCTTCAAATCCATGCGAAACACATTATTTAGCTTCAAATCAATGCGAACTAGAAGGCTTAGCTTCAAATCCATGCGAAACGAATGATTGAGCTTCAAATAGTTGCCAATATGAGCGATATAGTTTTAAGTGCAGGCGAAACAAACGAGTTAGCTTCAAATCCATGCGAAACACATGATTTGGCTTCAAATTCATGCGAAACTCATGGATTAGTTTCATATTCTTGGAAACAAATGGTTTAGCTTCAGATACTTGTGATAAACATGATTTAGCATCAACTGCATGCGAAACAATCGAGTTTGTTTCAAATCCATGCGAAACACATGATTTAGATTCAAATCAAAGCGAATTAGAGAAGGCTTAGCTTCGAATCCATGCGAAACGAATGACTGAGCTTCAAATAGTTGCGAATATGAGTGATATAGTTTCAAATGGAGGTGAAACAATCGAGTTAGCTTCAAATCCATGCGAACACATGATTTAGCTTCAAATCAATGCGAACTAGAAGGCTTAGCTTCAAATTCATGCGAATCAAATGGTTTATCTTCAAATGCATGTGATATACGTGATTTATCTTCAAATGGAGGCGGAGCAAAAGAGTTAGCTTCAAATCCATGCGAAACACATTATTTAGAATCAAATCAATGCGAACTAGAAGGCTTAGCTTCAAATTCATGCGAATCAAATGTTTTAGCTTCAAATAATGGTGATATACTTGATTTAGCTTCAACTGCAGGCGAAACAAACGAGATAGCTTCAAATCCATGCGAAACCCATGATTTAGCTTCAAATCAAAGCGAATTAGAAGGCTTAGCTTCAAATCCATGCGAAACGAATGACTGAGCTTCAAATAGTTGCGAATATGAGTGATATAGTTTCAAATGGTGGCGAAACAAACGAGTTAGCTTCAACTCCATGCGACCCACATGATTTAGCTTGAAATCAATGCGAACTAGAAGGCTTAGCTTCAAATTCATGCGAATCAAATGTTTTAGCTTCAAATAATGGTGATATACATGATTTAGCTTCAACTGCATGAGAAACAAACGAGTTAGCTTCAAATCCATGCGAAACACATTATTTAGCTTCAAATCAATGCGAACTAGAAGGCTTAGCTTCAAATTCAAGCGAATCAAATGTTTTAGCTTCAAATAATGGTGATATACGTAATTTAGCTTCAACTGCATGCGAAAGAAACGAGTTAGCTTCAAATCCATGCGAAACACATTATTTAGCTTCAAATCAATGCGAACTAGAAGGCTTAGCTTCAAATTCATGCGAATCAAATATTTTAGCTTCAAATAATGGTGATATACATGATTTAGCTTCAACTGCAGGCGAAACAAACGAGATAGCTTCAAATCCATGCGAAACACATGATTTAGCTTCAAATCAAAGCGAATTAGAAGGCTTAGCTTCAAATCCATGCGAAACGAATGACTGAGCTTCAAATAGTTGCGAATATGTGTGATATAGTTTCAAATGGTGGCCAAACAAACGGGTTAGCTTCAACTCCATGCGACACACATGATTTAGCTTCAAATCAATGCGAACTAGAAGGCTTAGCTTCAAATTCATGCGGATCAAATGTTTTAGGTTCAAATACTGGTGATATACATTATTTAGCTTCACTGCATGCGAAACAAACGAGTTAGCTTCAAATCCAAAGGAAACACATCATTTAATTTCAAATCGATGCGAAGTAGACGGCTTAGCTTCAAATCCATGCGAATCAAATGATTTAGCTTCAAATACATGTGATATACGTGATTTAACTTTAAATGCAGGCGAAGCAAAAGAGTTGGCTTCAAATCAATGCGGAACACGTAATTTAGATTCAAATCAATGCGAAGGAGAAACCTTAGCCTCAAATCAGTGCGAAACAAAAGTTTAGCTTCATATACTATTCATATACATGATTTAGCTTCTACTGCATGCGAAACAAACGAGTTAGCTTCAAATCCATGCGAAACAAACGATTTAGCTTCAAATCAATACCAAGTAGAAGGTTTAGGTTCAAATCCATGCGAAACAAATGATTTAGCTTCAAACACTTGGGGTATAAGTGATATAGCTTCAAATGCAGACTAATCAAACGAGTTAGCTTCAAATCCATGCGAAACACATGATTTAGCTGCAAATCAATGCGATGTAAAAGGTTTAGCTTCAAATCCATGCGAAACAAATGGTTTAGCTTCAAATCAATGCGATCTAGAAGGTTTACCTTCAAATCCATGCGAAACAAGTGATTGAGCTTCAAACACTTGGGATATAGGTGATATAGCTTCAACTGCATGCGAAACAAATGAGTTACATTCAAATCCAAGCGATACACATAATTTAGCTTCAAATCAATGCGATGTAGAAGGTTTAGCTACAAATCCAAGCAAAACACATGATTAAGCTTCAAAACCCATGCGAAACACATGATTTATGTTCAAATTCATGCGAAACACATGGTACAGCTTCAATTCCATGCGAATCAAATGGTTTAGCTTCAAATACTTGTGGTATAAATGAAATAGCTTCAAATGCAGGCGAAACAAACGAGTTAGCTTCAAATCCATGCAAAACACATGATTTAGTTTCCAATCCATGCGAAACACATGATTTAGCTTCAAATGAAGTCGAAGTAGAAGGCTTAGCTTCAAATCCAAGAGACGCTAATTATTTAGCTTCAAATACTTGCGATATAAGTGACATAGCTTCAAATGCAGGCGAAACAAACGAGTTAGCTTCGAATCCAGGCGAAACACATGATTGAGCTTCAAGTCAATGCGAAGTAGGAGGCTTAGCTTCAAATCAGTGCGATGTAGGAGTATTAGTTTCAAAACCCATGCAAAACACATGATGTTTCTTCAAATTCATGTGAAACACATGGTTTAGCTTCAAATACATGCGAAACAAATGGTTTAGCTTCAAATCAATGCGAAGTAAAAGGCTTAGCTTCTACCCCATGCGTAACGAATGATTTAGCTTCAAATACTTGCGATATAAGTGATATAGCTTCAAATGCAGACGAAACAAACGAATTAGCTTCAAATCCATGTGCAACAAATGATTTAGCTTCAAATTCATGCAAAACACATGGATTAGCTTCATATTCTTGCGAAACAAATGGCTTAGCTTCAGATACTTGTGATAAACGTGAATTAGCTACAACTGCATGCGAAACCAACGAGTTAGCTTCAAATCCAAGCGAAACACATGAATTTATATGCAAGTCAATGCGAAGTAGAAGGCTGAGTTTCAAATCCATGCGAAACGAAAGATTTAGTTTCAAATACTTGCGAATATGAGGGATACAGCTTCAACTGCAGGCGAAACAAAAGAGTTAGCTTCAAATCCATGCGAAATACATGATTCGGCTACAAATCAATGCGATGTAGAAGGTTTAGCTTCAAATCCATGCGAAACAAATGATTTAGCTTCAAACACTTGGTGTATAAGTGATATAGCTTCAAATTCAGACTAATCAAACGAGTTAGCTTCAAAATCCACGCGATACACATGATTTAGATTCAAATACTTGCGATATAAGTGATGTAGATTCAACTGCAGACGAAACGAACGAGTTAGCGTCAAATCTGCTAAATAAATCTATTTAGCTGCAAATCAATGCGATGTAGAAGGTTTAGCTTCAAATCCAAGCGATACACAAGATTTAGCTTCAAATCAATGCGATGTAGTAGGTTCAGCTTCAAATCCATGCGACACATATGATTTAGCTTCGAATACTTGCGATATAAGTGATATAGCTTTAAAAGATGGAGGAACATACGAGGTAGCTTCAATTCCATGCGAAACAAATGATTTAGCTTCAAGTCAATGCGAAGTAGAAGGCTTAGCTACAAATCCATGCGAAACAAATGGTTTAGCTACAAATACTTGTGATATAAGTGATATAGATTCAACTGCAGGCGAAACAAACGAGTTAGTTTCAAATCCATGCGAAACACATTATTTAGTTTCAAATCAATGCGAAGTGGAAGGCTTAGCATCAAATACACGAGAAACAAATGGTTTAGCTTCAAATACTTACGATATACATGATTTAGTTTCAACTGCGTGCCAAACAAACGCTTTAGCTTCAAACCAAAAGCGAAACACATTATTTAGTTTCAAATCAATGCGAAGTGGAAGGGTTAGCATCAAATACATGAGAAACAAATGGTTTAGCTTCAAATACTTGCGAATATAAGTAATATAGCTTCAAATACAGGCGAAACAAACGAGTTAGCTTCAAAACCATGCGAATTACATGATTTCGCTACAAATCAATACGAAGTAGAAGGCTTAACTTCAAATCCAAGCGAAACGAATGGATTAACTTAAAATACTTGCGAATATAAGTAATATAGATTCAAATGCAGGCGAAACAAACGAGTTAGCTTCAAAATCCAGGCGAATCACATGATTTAGCTTCAAATCAGTGCGAAGTAGAAGGCTTAGCATCAAATCCATGCGAAACAAATTATTTAGCTTCATATACTTGCGATATAAGTGATATAGCTTCAAATGCAGACGAAACAAACGAATTAGCTTCAAATCCATGTGCAACAAATGATTTAGCTTCAAATTGATGCAAAACACATGGATTAGCTTCAAATATTCTTGCGAAACAAATGGCTTAGCTTCAGATACTTGTGATAAACGTGAATTAGCTTCAACTGCATGCGAAACCAACGAGTTAGCTTCAAATCCAAGCGAAACACATGAATTTATATGCAAGTCAATGCGAAGTAGAAGGCTTAGTTTCAAATCCATGCGAAACGAAAGATTTAGTTTCAAATACTTGCGAATATGAGGGATACAGCTTCAACTGCAGGCGAAACAAAAGAGTTAGCTTCAAATCCATGCGAAATACATGATTCGGCTACAAATCAATGCGACGTAGAAGGTTTAGCTTCAAATCCATGCGAAACAAATGATTTAGCATCAGATACTTGCGATATAATTGATATAGCTTCAAATGCAGGAGAAACAAACGAGTTAGCTTGAAATTCATGCAAAACACATGATTAAGCTTCAAATCAATTCTATGTACAAGGTTTAGCATCACATCCAAGCGAAACAAATGATTTAGCTTCAGATACTTGCGATATAAGTGATATAGCTTCAAATGCAGACGAAACGAACGAGTTAGCTTCAAATCCAAGCGAAACACATGATTTAGCTTCAAATCAATGCGATGTAAAAGGATTAGCTTCAAATCTGTGCAAAACAAATGATTTAGCTTCAAATACTTGCGATCTAAGTGATATAGCGTCATATGCAGGCGGAACAAACGAGTTAGATTCAAATCAATGCGAGACACATGATTTAGCTTCAAATCAATGCGAAGTAGCAGGATATTTTCAAATCAATGCGAAACAAATGATTTAGCATCAAGTACTTACGATATGAGTGATATAGCTTCAAATGCAGGCGAAACAAACGAGTTAGCTTCAAATCCGTGCGAAACACATGAATTAGCTTCAGATCAATGCGATGAAGAAGGTTTAGCTTCAAATCCGCCCGAAACAAATGACTTAGCTTCTAATACTGGCGATATAAGCGATATAGCGTCATATGCAGGCGGTACAAACTAGTTAGATTCAAATCAATGCGAGACACATGACTTAGCTTCAAATCAATGCGAAGTAGCAGGATATTTTCAAATCAATGCGAAACAAATGATTTAGCATCAAATACTTGTGATATACATGATTTATCTTCAAATGCAGGCGAAGCACAAGAGTTAGCTTCAAATCCAAGCGAAAAACATGATTTAGCATCAAATCAATGCGACGTAGAATGCTTTGCTTCAAATCCATGCTAATCAAATGATTTAGCTTCAAATACTTGTAATATACATGATTCATCTTCAACTGCATGAGAAACCATCGTGTAAGCTTCAAATTCAAGCGATACACATGATTTAGCTTCAAATCAATGCGAAGTAGAGGGCTCAGCTTCAAATCCATGAGAATCGACTGGTTTAGCTTCAAATACATGTGATATACATCATTTATCTTCAAATGCAGGCGAAGCAAAAGAGTTAGCTTCAAATCCATGCGAAACACATGATTTAGGTTCAAATTCATGCGAAACACATGGTTTAACTTAATAATGAAGCGAAACGGATGGATTAGATTCAGATACTTGTGATAAACATGATTTAGCTTCAAATGCAGGCGAAACAAACGCGTTAGCTTCAAATCCAAGGGAAACACATGATTTAACTTCAAATCAATGCGCGAAGTAGAAGGCTCAGCTTCAAATCCAAGCAATACAAATGGATTAGCTTCAAATACTTGTGAATATATGTGATATAGCTTCTAATGCAGGCGAAACAAACGAGTTAGCTTCAAATCCGTGCGAATCACATGATTTAGCTTCAAATTAATGCGAAGTAAAAGCTTTAGCTTCATATCCACGCGAAACAAATGGTTTAGCTTCAAATACATGTGATATACATGATTTATCTTCAAATGCAGGCGCAGCAAAAGAGTTAGCTTCAAGACAATGCGGAACACGTGATTTAGCTTCAAATCGTTGCGAAGTAAAAACCTTAGCTTCAAATCAATGTGAAACAAACGGTTTACCTTCATATACTTGTGATATACATGATTTAGCTTGAACTGCGTGCGAAACAAACGAGTAATCTTGAAATCCATGAGGAACACATGATTTAGCTTCAAATCCATGCGAAGTAGAAGGCTTAGCATCAAATACATGAGAAACAAATGATTTATATTCAGATAATTGCGATACAAGTGATATAGCTTCAAATTCAGGCGAAACAAACGAGTTAGCTTCAAATCCATGCGATACAAATAATTTAGTTTCAAATACTTGCGATATAAGTGACATAGCTTGCAATGCAGACGAATCAAACGAGTTAGCTTCAAAATCCATGCGATACACACGATTTAGCTTCAAATCAATGCGAAACTCATGATTTAGCTTCAAATCAATGCGATCTAGATGGCTTAGCTTGGAAACCATGCGAAACAAATGATTTAGCTTCAAATCAATGCGCAGTAGAAGGTTTATCTTCAAATCCATGCGAAACGAAAGATTATGCTTTAAATACTTGCGGTGTAAATGAAATAGCTGCCAATGCACGCGAAACAAACGAGTTAGCTTCAAAACCATGCGAAACACATGATTTAGCTTCAAATACATAAGATGCACTTGGTTTAGCTTCATATTCTTGCGAAACAAATAGTTTAGATTCAGATACTTGTGATAAACATGATTTAGATTCAACTGCATGCGAAACAAACGAGTAAGCTTCAAATCCATGCGAGACACATGATCTACATGCAAATCAATGCGACGTAGAAGGCTTAGCTTCAAAACCAAGCGAAACAAATTGTTTAGCTTCAAATACTTGTGATATACATGGTTTAGCTTCAACTGCATGCGAATCAAACGAGTTAGCTTCAAAACAATGCGAAACACATGATTAAGCTTCAAATTCATGCGAAACACATGGATTAGTTTCATATTCTTGGAAACAAATGGTTTAGCTTCAGATACTTGTGATAAACACGATTTAGCATCAACTGCTTGCGAAACAATCGAATTAGTTTGAAATCCATGCAAAACACATGATTTAGTTTCATTTCAATGCCAAGTAGAAGGGTTAGGTTCAATTCCATGCGAAACAAATGGTTTAGCTTCAAAAAACTTGTGATATACATGATTTAGCTACAACTGCATGCGAAACTAACGAGTTAGTTTCGAGTCCAAGCGAAACACATGACTTAGCTTAAAATCAATGCGAAGTAGAAGGCTTAGCTTCAAATCCATGCGAAACGAATGATTGAGCTTCAAATAGTTGCGAATATGAGTGATATAGTTTCAAGTGCAGGCGAAACAAACGAGTTAGCTTCAAAACCATGCGAAACACATGATTTAGCTTCAAATCAATGCGAACTAGAAGGCTTAGCTTCAAATAGTTGCCAATATGAGTGATATAGTTTCAAGTGCAGGCGAAACAAACGAGTTAGCTTCAAATCCATGCGAAACACATTATTTAGCTTCAAATCAATGCGAACTAGAAGGCTTAGCTTCAAATCCATGCGAAACGAATGATTGAGCTTCAAATAGTTGCGAATATGAGTGATATAGTTTCAAGTGCAGGCGAAACAAACGAGTTAGCTTCAAAACCATGCGAAACACATGATTTAGCTTCAAATCAATGCGAACTAGAAGGCTTAGCTCCAAATCCATGCGAAACGAATGATTTAGCTTCAAATAGTTGCCAATATGAGTGATATTTTTTTAAGTGCAGGCGAAACAAACGAGTTAGCTTCAAATCCATGCGAAACACATGATTTGGCTACAAATTCATACGAAACTCATGGATTAGTTTCATATTCTTGGAAACAAATGGTTTAGCTTCAGATACTTGTGATAAACATGATTTAGCATCAACTGCATGCGAAACAATCGAGTTTGTTTCAAATCCATGCGAAATACATGATTTAGCTGCAAAACAATGCGAATTAGAAGGCTTAGCTTCAAATCCATGCGAAACGAATGATTTAACTTCAAATACTTGCAGTATAATTCGAAGAGCTTCAAATGCAGGCGAAACAAACAAGTTAGGTTCAAATCCATGTAGAACACATGATTTAGCTTTCAATCAATGCGAAGTAGAAGTCTTAGCTTCAAATCCATGCGAAACAAATGGTTTAGCTTCAAATACTTATGATATATATGATTTAGCTTCAATTGCATGCGAATCAAACGAGTTAGCTTCAAATACATGCGAAACACATGATTTAGCTTCAAACCAATTCGATGTAGAAGGTTTAGCTTCAAATCCATGCGTAACGAATGATTTAGCTTCAAATACTGGCCGTGTAAATGAAATAGCTGTAAATGCAGGCGAATCATACGAGTTAGCTTCAAATCCATGATAAACACATGATTTACCTTCAAATCAATGCAGAACAGAAGCTTTCGCTTTAAATGCATGCGAAACACATGATTTAGCTTCAAATCAATGCGAACTAGAAGGCTTAGCTTCAAATAGTTGCCAATATGAGTGATATAGTTTCAAGTGCAGGCGAAACAAACGAGTTAGCTTCAAATCCATGCGAAACACATTATTTAGCTTCAAATCAATGCGAACTAGAAGGCTTAGCTTCAAATCCATGCGAAACGAATGATTGAGCTTCAAATAGTTGCGAATATGAGTGATATAGTTTCAACTGCAGGCGAATCAAACGAGTTAGCTTCAAATCCATGCGAATCACATGATTTAGCTTCGAATTCAAGCGAAACACATGGTTTAGCTTAATATTCATGCGAAACGAATGATTTAGCTTCAAATACTTGCGAACAAATGTGATATAGCTTCAAATGCATGCGAAACAAACGAGTTAGCTTCAAATACAAGCGATACACATGATTTAGCTACAATCAATGCGAAGTAGCGGGATTTGCTTCAAATCCATGCGAAACGAATGATTGAGCTTCAAATTGTTGCGAATATGAGTGATAAAGTTTCAAGTGCAGGCGAAGCAAACGAGTTAGCTTCAAAACCATGCGAAACACATGATTTAGCTTCAAATCAATGCAAACTAGAAGGCATAGCTTCAAATCCATGCGAAACGAATGATTGAGCTTCAAATAGTTGCGAATATGACTGATATAGTTTCAAGTGCAGGCGAAACAAACGAGGTAGCTTCAAATCCATGCGAAACACATGATTTGGCTTCAAATCAATGCGAACTAGAAGGCTTAGCTTCAAATTCATGCGAATCAAATGTTTTAGCTTCAAATACTGGTGATATACATTATTTAGCTTCACTGAATGCGGAACAAACGAGTTAGCTTCAAATCCAAAGGAAACACATTATTTAGCTTCAAATCAATGCGAACTAGAAGGCTTAGCTCCAAATCAGTGCGAAACAAATTGTTTAGCTTCAAATACTTGTGATATACATGATTCAGCTTCAACTGCATGCGAAACAAACGAGTTAGCTTCAAATCCAAGCGAAACACATGATTTAGCTACGATCAATGCGAAGTAGAGGGCTTAGCTTCAAATCCATGCGAATCAAATGGTTTAGCTTCAAATACATGTGATATACGTGATTTATCTTCAAATGCAGGCGGAGCAAAAGAGTTGTTTTCAAATCAATGCGGAACACGCAATTTAGATTCAAATCATGCGAAGTAGAAACCTTAGCTTCAAATGAATGCAAAACAAAAGTTTAGCTTCATATACTAGTCATATACATGATTTAGCTTCAACTGCATGCGAAACAAGCGAGTTATTCTTTAAATCCATGCGGAACACATGATTTAGCTTCAAATCAATGCGAAATAGAAGGCTTAGCTTCAAATACATGCGAAACAAATGCTTTAGCTTCAAATACTTGTGACATACATGATTCAGCCTCAGCTGCATGCGAAACAAACGAGTTAGCTTCAAATCCATGCGAAACACATGATTTAGCTTCAAATCAAAGCGAATTAGAAGGCTTAGCTCCAAATCCATGCGAAACGAATGACTGAGCTTCAAATAGTTGCGAATATGAGTGATATAGTTTCAAATGGAGGCGAAACAAACGAGTTAGCTTCAAATCCATGCGACACACATGATTTAGCTTCAAATCAATACGAAGTAGAAGGATTAGCTTCAAATCCATGCGAAACAAATGATTTAGGTTCAGATATTTGCGACATAAGTGATATAGTTTCAAATGCAGGGGAAACAAACGAGTTAGCTTCAAATCGATGCAAAACACATGATTAAACTTCAAATCAATGCGATGTTCAAGATTTAGCTTCAAATCCATGCGAAACAAGAGATTTAGCTTCAAACACTAGGGATATAAGTGATATAGCTTCAAATTCAGACGAATCAAACGAGTTAGCTTCAAATCCATGCGAAACACATGATTTAGCTTCAAATCAAGACGAAGTAGGAGGCTTAGCTTCAAATTCATGCGAAACGAAAGATTCAGCTTCAAATACTTGCGATATAAGTGATATAGCTTCTAATACAGGCGAAACGAACGAGTTAGCGTCAAATCCATGCGAAACACATGATTCAGCTGCAAATCAATGCGATGTAGAAGGTTTAGCTTCAAATGCAAGCCGAACAAATGATTTAGCTTCAAATCAATGCGAAGTAGAAGGCTTAGCTTCAAATCCATGCGAAACACATGATTAAGATTCAAATCAATTCGAAGTAGAAGGCTTAACTTCAAATTCAGGCAAAACAAATGATTTAGCACGAGAACATGCGATATAAGTGATATAGCTTCAAATGCAGGCGAAACAAACGAGTTAGCTTCGAATCCATGCGAAACACATGATTGAGCTTCAAGTCAATGCGAAGTAGGAGGCTTAGCTTCAAATCCGTGCGAAAGACATGATTTAGTTTCAAATCAGTGCGATGTAGGAGGATTAACTTCAAAACCCATGCGAAACACATGATGTTTCTTCAAATTCATGCGAAACACATGGTTTAGCTTCAAATACTTGCGAATATAAGAGATACAGCTTTAAATGCATGCGAAATCAACGAGTTAGCTACAAGTCCACGCGAAACACTTGATTTAGCTTCAAATCAATGCGATATAGAAGGTTTAGATTCAAATCTGCGCGAATTAAATAATTTAGCTTCAAATACTTGCGATATAGGTGAAATAGCTTCAAATGCAGGCGAAATAAACGAGTTAGCTTCAAATCCATGCGAAAAACATGATTTAGCTTTAAATACTTGTGATATACATGATTTATCTTCAACTGCATGCGAAACAAACGAGTTATATTCAGATCTTAGCGAAACATATAATTTAGCTTTAAATCAAAGCGAAGTACAAGGCTTAACTTCAAATCCAAGCGAAACACATGACTTAACTTCAAATCAATGCGAAGTAGAAGGCTTAACTTCAAATTCATGAGAAACAAATGATTTAGCTTCAGATAATTGCCATCTAAATGATATAGCTTCAACTGTATGCGAAACAAACGAGTAATCAACAAATCCATTCGAATCACATGATTTAGATTGAAATCAATGCGAAGTAGAAGGCTTAGCTTCAAATCCATGCGGAACTAATGGATTAGCTTCAAATACTTGTTATATACATGATTTAGCTTCAACAGCATGCGAAACAAACGAGTTAGCTTCAAATCGATGCGAAACACATGTTTTAGTTTCAACTCAATGCGAAGTAGAAAGCTTAGCATCAAATACATGAGAGTCAAATGATTTTGCTTCAGATACTTGCTATACAAGTGATATAGCATCAAATGCAGGCGAAACAAACCAGTTAGCTTCAATTCCATGCGAAACACCTGATTTAGCTTAAAATTCATGCGAAACACATGGATTAGCTTGAAATTCGTGCGAAAGATAATGTTTAGCTTCAACTCAATGCGAAGTAGAAAGCTTAGCATCAAATACATGAGAGTCAAATGATTTTGCTTCAGATACTTGCGATACAAGTGATATAGCATCAAATGCTGGCGAAACAAACCAGTTAGCTTCAATTCCATGCGAAACACCTGATTTAGCTTAAAATTCATGCGAAACACGTGAATTAGCTTGAAATTCGTGCGAAAGAAAATGTTTATCTTCAAATCAATGCGAAGTAGCGGGCTTAGCTTCAAATCAATGCGATACACAAGATTTTGCTTCAAATACTTGTTTTATACATGACTTAGCTTCAAAAGCAGGCAAAACAAACGAGTCAGCTTCAAATCCAGGCGAAACACATGATTTAACTTCAAATCAATGCGAAGTAGACGGCTTAGCTTCAAATCCATGCGAAACGAATGGATTAACTTCAAATACTTGCGAATGTAAGTAATATAGCTTCAAAAGCAGGCAAAACAAACGAGTCAGCTTCAAATCCAGGCGAATCAGATGATTTAGCTCCAAATCAGTGCGAAGTAGAAGGCTTAGCTTCAAATCCAAGCGAAACGATTGGATTAGCTTCAAAGACTTGCGAATATAAGTGGTATAGCTTCAAATGCTGGTGAAACAAACGAGATAGCTTCAAATCCATGCGAATCGCATGATTTAGCTTCAAATCAATGAGAAGTAGAAGGCTTGTCTTCGAAACAATGCGAAACAAATGGTTTAGGTTCAAATACTTGTGATATACATGATTTTGCTTCAGCTGCATGCGAAGCAAACGATTTAGCTTCACACCCAACGGAAACACATGATTTAACTTCAAGTCAGTGCGAAGTAGAAGGCTTAGCATCAAATCCATGCGACACAAATTATTTAGCTTCATATACTTGCGATATAAGTGATATAGCTTCAAATGCAGGCGAAACAAACGAGTGAGCATCAAATCCAAGCGTAACACATGATTTAACTTCAAATCAATGCGAAGTAGAAGATTTAGCTTCAAATCCATGCGAAACAAATGGTTTAGCTTCAAATACTTGTGATATACATGGTTTAGCATCAAAAGCAGGCGAAACAAACGAGTTAGCTTCAAATCCAAGCGAAACACATGATTTAGCTTCATATCAATGCGTAGTTGACGACTTAGCTTCAACTCCATGCAAAATAAATGAGTAACTTTCAAATTCTTGCGATGTAAAAGATATAGCTTCAAATGCTGGCGAAACAAACGATTTGCGAAGCACGTTATTTAGCTTCAAATTCATGAGAATCAAATGATTTATCTTCAAATACTTGCGATATAAATGATATACCTTTAAATACAGGCGAAACAAACGAGTTAGCTTCAAATCCATGCGACACACGATTTAGCTTCAAATCAATGCGACGTAGAAGACTTAGATTCAAATCCATGCGAAACAAATGGTTTAGCTACAAATACTTGTGATATGCATTATTTAGCTCCTACTGCATGCGAAACAAACCAGTTAGTTTCAAATCCATGCGAAACACATGATTTAGCTTCAAATCAGTGCGATGTAGAAGGTTTAGCTTCAAATCCATGCGAAACAAATGGTTTAGCTTCAACTACTTGTGATATACATGATTTAGCTTCAACTGCATGCGAAACAATCGATTTAGTTTCAAATCCATGCGAAACAAATGATTTAGTTTCAAATCAATTCCTAGTTGAAGGATTGGGTTCAAATTCATGCGAAACAAATCATTTAGCTTCAAATACTTGCGATATAAGTGACATAGTTTCAAATGCAGACGAATCAAACGAGTTAGCTTAAAAAACCATGCGATACACATGATTTAGCATCAAATCCAAGCAAAACACATGATTAAGCTTCAAATGCATGCGAAACAAATGATTTAGCTTCAAATACTTGCGATATAAGTGATATAGATTCAAAGGCAGGCGAAACGGACGAGTTAGCTTCAAATCCATGCGAATCACATGATTTATCTTCAAATACATACGAAATACATGGTTTAGCGTCAATTCCATGCGAATCAAATGGTTTAGCTCGAATACTTGTTATATACATGTTTTAGATTCAACTACGTGCGAAACAAACGAATTAACTTCAAATCAATGCGATCCACATGATTAAGATTCAAATCAATTTGAAGTAGAAGGCTTAGCTTCAAATCCATGAGAAACAAACGATTTAGCATCAGATACTTGCGACATAAATGATATACCTTCAAATGCAGACGAATCAAACGAGTTTGCTGCAAGACCATGCGAAACACATGATTAAGCTCAAATGCATGCGAAACAAATGATTTAGCTCCAAATACTTGCGATATAAGTGAAATAGACTCAAATGCAGGCGAAACGAACGAGTTAGCTTCAAATCCATGCGAAATACATGAATTTAGATGCACGTCAATGCGATTTAGAAGGTTAGCGTCAGATCCATGCGAACCAAATGAGTTAGCTTCCGATACTTGCGATATAAGTGATATAGCTTCAAATGCAGACGAAACAAACGAGTTAGTTTCAAGTCCAAGCGAAACACATGATTTAGCTACAAATCAATGCGATGTAGAAGGTTTAGTTTCAAATCCATGCGAAACAAATCATTTAGCTTCAAATACTTGCGATATAAGTGATATAGATACAAATGCAGACGAAACAAACGAGTTAGCTTCAAATCCATGTGAAACAAATGATTCAGTTTCAAATCAATTCCTAGTGGAAGGATTAGGTTCAAATTCATGCGAAACAAATCATTTAGCTTCAAATAATTGCGATATAAGTGACATAGTTTCAAATGCAGACGAATCAAACGAGTTAGCTTCAAAATCCATGCGATACACATGATTTAGCATCAAATCCAAGCAAAACACATGATTAAGCTTCAAATGCATGCGAAACAAATGATTTAGCTTCAAATACTTGCGATATAAGTGATATAGATTCAAAGGCAGGCGAAACGGACCAGTTAGCTTCACATCCATGCGAATCACATGATTTATCTTCAAATACATGCGAAATACATGGTTTAGCGTCAATTCCATGCGAATCAAATGGTTTAGCTCGAATACTTGTTATATACATGTTTTAGATTCAACTACGTGCGAAACAAACGAATTAACTTCAAATCAATGCGATCCACATGATTAAGATTCAAATCAATTTGAAGTAGAAGGCTTAGCTTCAAATCCATGAGAAACAAACGATTTAGCATCAGATACTTGCGACATAAATGATATACCTTCAAATGCAGACGAATCAAACGAGTTTGCTGCAAGACCATGCGAAACACATGATTAAGCTCAAATGCATGCGAAACAAATGATTTAGCTCCAAATACTTGCGATATAAGTGAAATAGACTCAAATGCAGGCGAAACGAACGAGTTAGCTTCAAATCCATGCGAAATACATGAATTTAGATGCACGTCAATGCGATTTAGAAGGTTAGCGTCAGATCCATGCGAACCAAATGAGTTAGCTTCCGATACTTGCGATATAAGTGATATAGCTTCAAATGCAGACGAAACAAACGAGTTAGTTTCAAGTCCAAGCGAAACACATGATTTAGCTACAAATCAATGCGATGTAGAAGGTTTAGCTTCAAATCCATGCGAAACAAATGATTTAGCATCAGATACTTGCGATATAAGTGATGTAGCTTCAACTGCATGCGAAACAAACGAGTTATCTTCAAATCCAAGCGAAACACATTATTTAGCATCAACTCATACAGGCGAAACGATCGAGTTAGCTTCTAATACATGCGAACTAGAAGGTTTATCAGTAAATCCATGCGAAACAAATGATTTAGCTTCAGATACTTGCAATATAAGTGATATAGCTTCAAATGCAGGCAAAAGAAAAGAGTTAGCTTCAAATCGAAGCGAAACACATAATATAGCTTCAAATCAATGCGATGTAGAAGGTTTAGCTTCAAATCCATGCGAAACAAATGATTTAGCTTCTGATACTTGCAATATAAGTGATATAGCTTCAAATGCAGGCGAAAGAAAAGAGTTAGCTTCAAATCCAAGCGAAACACATAATATAGCTTCAAATCAATGCGATGTAGAAGGCTTATCTTCAAATCCATGCCAAACGAATGACTCAGCTTCAAATAGTTGCGAATATGAGTGATATAGTTTCAAATGCAGGCGAAACAAACGAGTTAGCTTCAAATCCATGCGAAACACATGACTTAGATTCAAATCAATGCGAACCAGTAGGGTTATCTTCAAATTCATGCGAATCAAATGATTTAGCATCAAATACTTGCGATATAAGCGATATCGCTTCAACTGCATGCGAAACAAACGAGTTATCTTCAAAACCAAGCGAAACAAATGGTTTTGCTTCAAATACTTGTCATATACATGATTTAGCTACAACTGCATGCGAAACAAGCGAGTTTTTCTTAAAAAATCCATGCGGAACCCATGATTTAGCTTCAAATCAATGCGAAGTAGAAGGCTTAGCTTCAAATACATGCGAAACAAATGCTTTAGCTTCAAATACTTGTGTCATACATGATTCAGCTTCAACTGCATGCGAAACAAACGAGTTAGCTTCAAATCCAAGCGAAACACATGATTTAGCTACAATCAATGCGAAGTAGAGGGCTTAGCTTCAAATCCATGCGAATCAAATGGTTTAGCTTCAAATACAGGTGATATACATGATTTATCTTCAAATGCAGGCGAAGCAAAAGTGTTAGCTTCAAATCAATGCGGAACACGTGATTTAGCTTCAAATCAATGCGAAGTAGAAGGCTTAGCTTCAAATCCATGCGATGCAAATGATTTAGCTTCAACTACTTGTGATATACATGATTTAGCTTCAACTGAATGCGAAATAAACGAGTTACCTTCAAATACATGCGAAGCACATGATTTAGCTTCAAACCAATGCGATGTAGAAGGTTTAGCTTCAAGTCCATGCGAAACGAATGATTTAGCTTCAAATACTTGCGGTGTAAATGAAATAGCTTCAAACCAATGCGATGTAGAAGGTTTAGCTTCAAATCCGCGCGAAAAAAATGATTTGGCTTCAAATAGTTACGATATAAGTGATATAGCTTCAAATACAGGCGAAGTAAACGAGTTAGCGTCAAATCCATGCGGATCACATGATTTAACTTCAAATCAATGCGAACTAGAAGGCTTATCTTCAAATCCATGCGATACAAATTGTTTAGATTCAAATAATTGTGATATACATGATTTAGTTTCAGCTGCATTCGAAACAGACGAGTTAGCTTCGAATCCACGCGAAATAGATTATTTAGCTTCAAATCAATGCAAAGTAGAAGGCGTAGCTTCAAATACATGCGAAACGAATGATTTAGCTTCAAATCAGTGCGAAGTAGAAGTCTTAGCATCAAATACATGCGGAACAAATGATTTAGCTTCAGATAGTTGCGATGTAAGTGATATAGTTTCAAATGCAGGCGAATCAAACGAGTTAGCTTGAAACCTATGAGATACACATGATTTAGCTTCAAATCAATACGATGTAGTAGGTTCAGCTTCAAATCAATGCGATATAAGTGATATAGCTTCAAAAGCAGGAGGAACAAACGAGGTAGCTTCAATTCCATGCGAAACACATGATTTAGCTTCAAATCAATGGTATGTAGAAGGTTTAGCTTCAAATCCAAGCTAACCAAATGATTTATTCTTCAGATACTTGCGATATAAGTGGTATTGCTTCAAATGCAGACGAAACAAATGATTTATCTTCAGATACTTGCGGTATAGGTGATATAGCTTCAAATGCGGGCGAAAGAAACGAGTTAGCTTCAAATCCAAGCGAAACACATAATATAGCTTCAAATCAATGCGATGTAGAAGGTTTAGCTTCAAATCCATGCGAAACAAATGATTTAGCATCAGATACTTGCGATATAAGTGATATAGCTTCAAATGCTGGTGAAACAGACTAGTTAGTTTCAAATCCATGCGAAATACATGATTTAGCTACAAATCAATGCGATGTAGAAGGTTCAGATTCAAATTCATGCGAAACAAGTGATTTAGCATCAGATACTTGCGATATAAGTGATATAGCATCAAATGCAGTCGACGCAAACGAGATAGCTTCAAATCCAAGCGAATTACATGATTTATCTTCAAATCAGTGTGATTTAGAAGGTTTAGCTTCAAATCCATGCGGAACAAACGATTGAGCTTCAAACACTTCGGATATAGGTGATATAGCTTCAGCTGCATGCGAAACAAAGGAGATAGCTTCAGGTCCATGCGAAACACATGATTTAGCTTCAGATACTTGCGACATAAACGATATAGCTTCAAATGCAGGCGAAACAAACGAGTTAGCTACAAATCCATGTGAAACACATGATTTAGCTTCAAATCATTGCGAAGTAGAAGGCTTGGCTTCTAATCCATGCGGAACAAATGGCTTAGCTTCAGACACTTTTGATATACATGATTTAGCTACAACAGCATGCGACACAAACGTGTTAGTTTCAAATCCATGCGAAACACATGATTTAGCTTGATATCTATGCGATGTAGAAGGCTTAGCTTCAAATACGTGCGAAACAAATGATTTAGCATCAAATACTTGCGATTTAAGTGATATAGATTCAACTGCATGCGAAACAAACGAGTTATCTTCAAATCCAATCGAAACACATGATTTAGCATCAACTCATGCAGGCGAATCTATCGAGTTAGCTTCTAATACATGCGAAGTAGAAGGTTTATCTTCAAATCCATGCGAAACGAATGGTTTAGCTTCAAATACTTGAGACATACATGATTTTGATTCAAATGCAGGCGAAACAAACAAGTTGGCTTCAAATCCATGCGAAACACATGATTTAGCGTCAAATTCATGCAAAGTAGTTGACTTAGCTTCAAATACATGCGAATCAAATGGTTTAGCTTCTAATGCTTGTGATATCCATGATTTAGCATCAAATGCAGGCAAAACAAACGAGTTAACTTCAAATCATTGCGAAACACATGATTTAGCTTCAAATAAAAGCGAATTAGAAGGCTTAGCTTCAAATCCATGCGAATCAAATGTTTTACCTTCAAATACTGGTGATATACATGATTTAGATTCAACTGCATGCGAAACAAACGAGTTAGCTTCAAATCCAAACAAAACACATGATTTAGCATCAACTCATGTAGGCGAAACAATCGAGCCAGCTTCAAATTCATGCGTAGAAGAAGGTTTATCTTGAAATCCATGCGAAATAAATGGTTTAGCTTCAGATACTTGTGATATACATGATTCACAATATACTGCATGCGAAACAAACGAGTTATCTTCAAATCCAAGCGAAACACATTATTTAGCATCAACTCATACAGGCGAAACGATCGAGTTAGCTTCTAATACATGCGAACTAGGTTTATTAGTAAATCCATGCGAAACAAATGATTTAGCTTCAGATACTTGCAATATAAGTGATATAGCTTCAAATGCAGGCAAAAGAAAAGAGTTAGCTTCAAATCGAAGCGAAACACATAATATAGCTTCAAATCAATGCGATGTAGAAGGTTTAGCTTCAAATCCATGCGAAACAAATGATTTAGCTTCAGATACTTTTGATGTACATGATTTAGCTTCAACTGCATGCGAAACAAACGTGTTAGTTTCAAATCCATGCGAAACACATGATTTAGCTTGATGTCTATGCGATGTAGAAGGCTTAGCTTCAAATACGTGCGAAACAAATGATTTAGCATCAAATACTTGCGATATAAGTGATATAGCTTCAACTGCATGCGAAACAAACGAGTTATCTTCAAATCCAAGAGAAACACATTATTTAGCATCAACTCATGCAGGCGAAACGATCGAATTAGCTTCTAATACATGCGAACTAGAAGGTTTATCTGTAAATCCATGCGAAACAAATGGTTTTGCTTCATATACTTGTGATAAACATGATTTTGATTCAAATGCAGGCGAAACAAACAAGTTGGCTTCAAATCCGTGCGAATCACATGATTTAGCTTCAAATCAAAGCGAAGTAGATGGCTTAGCTTCAGATCCACGCGAAACGAATGGTTTAGCTTCAAATACTTGTAATATACATGATTAAGCTTCAACTGCATGCGAAACAAACGACTTAGCTTCAAATCAATGCTATGTAGAAGGTTTAGCTACAAATCCGAGCTAACCAAATGATTTATCCTTCAGATACTTGCGATATAAGTGATATTGCTTCAAATGCAGACGACACAAACGATTTAACTTCAGATACTTTGCGATATAAGTGATATAGCTTCAAATGCAGACGAAACAAACGAGTTAGCTTCAAATCCATGCAAAACACATGATTAAGCTTCAAATCAATTCTATGTAGAAGGTTTAGCTTCAATTCCAAGCGAAACAAATGATTTAGCTTCAGATACTTGCAATATAAGTGATATAGCTTCAAATGCAGGCGAAAGAAACTAGTTAGCTTCAAATCCATGCAAAACACATGATTAAGCTTCAAATCAATGCGATGTAGAAGGTTTAGCTTCAAATCCATGCGAAACAAATGATTTAGCATCAGATACTTGCGATATAAGTGATATAGCTTCAAATGCTGGTGAAACAGACTAGTTAGTTTCAAATCCATGCGAAATACATGATTTAGCTACAAATCAATGCGATGTAGAAGGTTCAGATTCAAATTCATGCGAAACAAGTGATTTAGCATCAGATACTTGCGATATAAGTGATATAGCATCAAATGCAGTCGACGCAAACGAGATAGCTTCAAATCCAAGCGAATTACTTGATTTATCTTCAAATCAGTGTGATTTAGAAGGTTTAGCTTCAAATCCATGCGGAACAAACGATTGAGCTTCAAACACTTCGGATATAGGTGATATAGCTTCAGCTGCATGCGAAACAAAGGAGATAGCTTCAGGTCCATGCGAAACACATGATTTAGCTTCAGATACTTGCGACATAAACGATATAGCTTCAAATGCAGGCGAAACAAACGAGTTAGCTACAAATCCATGTGAAACACATGATTTAGCTTCAAATCATTGCGAAGTAGAAGGCTTGGCTTCTAATCCATGCGGAACAAATGGCTTAGCTTCAGACACTTGTGATATACATGATTTAGCTACAACAGCATGCGACACAAACGTGTTAGTTTCAAATCCATGCGAAACACATGATTTAGCTTGATATCTATGCGATGTAGAAGGCTTAGCTTCAAATACGTGCGAAACAAATGATTTAGCATCAAATACTTGCGATTTAAGTGATATAGCTTCAACCGCATGCGAAACAAACGAGTTATCTTCAAATCCAATCGAAACACATGATTTAGCATCAACTCATGCAGGCGAATCTATCGAGTTAGCTTCTAATACATGCGAAGTAGAAGGTTTATCTTCAAATCCATGCGAAACGAATGGTTTAGCTTCAAATACTTGAGATATACATGATTTTGATTCAAATGCAGGCGAAACAAACAAGTTGGCTTCAAATCCATGCGAAACACATGATTTAGCGTCAAATTCATGCAAAGTAGTTGACTTAGCTTCAAATACATGCGAATCAAATGGTTTAGCTTCTAATGCTTGTGATATCCATGATTTAGCATCAAATGCAGGCAAAACAAACGAGTTAACTTCAAATCCATGCGAAACACATGATTTAGCTTCAAATAAAAGCGAATTAGAAGGCTTAGCTTCAAATCCATGCGAATCAAATGTTTTACCTTCAAATACTGGTGATATACATGATTTAGATTCAACTGCATGCGAAACAAACGAGTTAGCTTCAAATCCAAACAAAACACATGATTTAGCATCAACTCATGTAGGCGAAACAATCGAGCCAGCTTCAAATTCATGCGTAGAAGAAGGTTTATCTTGAAATCCATGCGAAATAAATGGTTTAGCTTCAGATACTTGTGATATACATGATTCAGCATATACTGCATGCGAAACAAACGAGTTATCTTCAAATCCAAGCGAAACACATTATTTAGCATCAACTCATACAGGCGAAACGATCGAGTTAGCTTCTAATACATGCGAACTAGGTTTATCAGTAAATCCATGCGAAACAAATGATTTAGCTTCAGATACTTGCAATATAAGTGATATAGCTTCAAATGCAGGCAAAAGAAAAGAGTTAGCTTCAAATCGAAGCGAAACACATAATATAGCTTCAAATCAATGCGATGTAGAAGGTTTAGCTTCAAATCCATGCGAAACAAATGATTTAGCTTCAGATACTTTTGATATACATGATTTAGCTTCAACTGCATGCGAAACAAACGTGTTAGTTTCAAATCCATGCGAAACACATGATTTAGCTTGATGTCTATGCGATGTAGAAGGCTTAGCTTCAAATACGTGCGAAACAAATGATTTAGCATCAAATACTTGCGATATAAGTGATATAGCTTCAACTGCATGCGAAACAAACGAGTTATCTTCAAATCCAAGAGAAACACATTATTTAGCATCAACTCATGCAGGCGAAACGATCGAATTAGCTTCTAATACATGCGAACTAGAAGGTTTATCTGTAAATCCATGCGAAACAAATGGTTTTGCTTCATATACTTGTGATAAACATGATTTTGATTCAAATGCAGGCGAAACAAACAAGTTGGCTTCAAATCCGTGCGAAACACATGATTTAGCTTCAAATCAAAGCGAAGTAGATGGCTTAGCTTCAAATCCATGCGAAACGAGTGGTTTAGCTTCAAATACTTGTAATATACATGATTTAGCTTCAACTGCATGCGAAACAAACGACTTAGCTTCAAATCAATGCTATGTAGAAGGTTTAGCTACAAATCCGAGCTAACCAAATGATTTATCCTTCAGATACTTGCGATATAAGTGATATTGCTTCAAATGCAGACGACACAAACGATTTAACTTCAGATACTTTGCGATATAAGTGATATAGCTTCAAATGCAGACGAAACAAACGAGTTAGCTTCAAATCCATGCAAAACACATGATTAAGCTTCAAATCAATTCTATGTAGAAGGTTTAGCTTCAATTCCAAGCGAAACAAATGATTTAGCTTCAGATACTTGCAATATAAGTGATATAGCTTCAAATGCAGGCGAAAGAAACTAGTTAGCTTCAAATCCATGCAAAACACATGATTAAGCTTCAAATCAATGCGATGTAGAAGGTTTAGCTTCAAATCCATGCGAAACAAATGACTTAGCATCAGATACTTGCGATATAAGTGATATAGCTTCAACTGCATGCGAAACAAACGAGTTATCTTCAAATCCAAGCGAAACACATTATTTAGCATCAACTCATACAGGCGAAACGATCGAGTTAGCTTCTAATACATGCGAACTAGAAGGTTTATCAGTAAATCCATGCGAAACAAATGATTTAGCTTCAGATACTTGCAATATAAGTGATATAGCTTCAAACGCAGGCAAAAGAAAAGAGTTAGCTTCAAATCGAAGCGAAACACATAATATAGCTTCAAATAAATGCGATGTAGATGGTTTAGCTTCAAATCCATGCGAAACAAATGATTTAGCTTCAGATACTTTTGATATACATGATTTAGCTTCAACTGCATGCGAAACAAACGTGTTAGTTTCAAATCCATGCGAAACACATGATTTAGCTTGATATCTATGCGATGTAGAAGGCTTAGCTTCAAATACGTGCGAAACAAATGATTTAGCATCAAATACTTGCGATATAAGTGATATAGCTTCAACTGCATGCGAAACAAACGAGTTATCTTCAAATCCAAGAGAAACACATTATTTAGCATCAACTCATGCAGGCGAAACGATCGAATTAGCTTCTAATACATGCGAACTAGAAGGTTTATCTGTAAATCCATGCGAAACAAATGGTTTTGCTTCATATACTTGTGATAAACATGATTTTGATTCAAATGCAGGCGAAACAAACAAGCTGGCTTCAAATCCGTGCGAAACCCATGATTTAGCTTAAAATCAAAGCGAAGTAGATGGCTTAGCTTCAAATCCATGCGAAACGAATGGTTTAGCTTCAAATACTTGTAATATACATGATTTAGCTTCAACTGCATGCGAAACAAACGACTTAGCTTCAAATCAATGCTATGTAGAAGGTTTAGCTACAAATCCGAGCTAACCAAATGATTTATTCTTCAGATACTTGCGATATAAGTGATATTGCTTCAAATGCAGACGACACAAACGATTTAACTTCAGATACTTTGCGATATAAGTGATATAGCTTCAACTGCATGCGAAACAAACGAGTTATCTTCAAATCCAAGCGAAACACATTATTTAGCATCAACTCATACAGGCGAAACGATCGAGTTAGCTTCTAATACATGCGAACTAGAAGGTTTATCAGTAAATCCATGCGAAACAAATGATTTAGCTTCAGATACTTGCAATATAAGTGATATAGCTTCAAATGCAGGCAAAAGAAAAGAGTTAGCTTCAAATCCAGGCGAAACACATGATATAGCTTCAACTCAATGCGATGTAGAAGGCTCAGCTTCAAATCCATGCCAAACGAATGACTGAGCTTCATATAGTTTCGAATATGAGTGATATAGTTTCAAACGCAGGCAAAAGAAAAGAGTTAGCTTCAAATCGAAGCGAAACACAAAATATAGCTTCAAATCAATGCGATGTAGATGGTTTAGCTTCAAATCCATGCGAAACAAATGATTTAGCTTCAGATACTTTTGATATACATGATTTAGCTTCAACTGCATGCGAAACAAACGTGTTAGTTTCAAATCCATGCGAAACACATGATTTAGCTTGATATCTATGCGATGTAGAAGGCTTAGCTTCAAATACGTGCGAAACAAATGATTTAGCATCAAATACTTGCGATATAAGTGATATAGCTTCAACTGCATGCGAAACAAACGAGTTATCTTCAAATCCAAGAGAAACACATTATTTAGCATCAACTCATGCAGGCGAAACGATCGAATTAGCTTCTAATACATGCGAACTAGAAGGTTTATCTGTAAATCCATGCGAAACAAATGGTTTTGCTTCATATACTTGTGATAAACATGATTTTGATTCAAATGCAGGCGAAACAAACAAGTTGGCTTCAAATCCGTGCGAAACACATGATTTAGCTTCAAATCAAAGCGAAGTAGATGGCTTAGCTTCAAATCCATGCGAAACGAGTGGTTTAGCTTCAAATACTTGTAATATACATGATTTAGCTTCAACTGCATGCGAAACAAACGACTTAGCTTCAAATCAATGCTATGTAGAAGGTTTAGCTACAAATCCGAGCTAACCAAATGATTTATCCTTCAGATACTTGCGATATAAGTGATATTGCTTCAAATGCAGACGACACAAACGATTTAACTTCAGATACTTTGCGATATAAGTGATATAGCTTCAAATGCAGACGAAACAAACGAGTTAGCTTCAAATCCATGCAAAACACATGATTAAGCTTCAAATCAATTCTATGTAGAAGGTTTAGCTTCAATTCCAAGCGAAACAAATGATTTAGCTTCAGATACTTGCAATATAAGTGATATAGCTTCAAATGCAGGCGAAAGAAACTAGTTAGCTTCAAATCCATGCAAAACACATGATTAAGCTTCAAATCAATGCGATGTAGAAGGTTTAGCTTCAAATCCATGCGAAACAAATGACTTAGCATCAGATACTTGCGATATAAGTGATATAGCTTCAACTGCATGCGAAACAAACGAGTTATCTTCAAATCCAAGCGAAACACATTATTTAGCATCAACTCATACAGGCGAAACGATCGAGTTAGCTTCTAATACATGCGAACTAGAAGGTTTATCAGTAAATCCATGCGAAACAAATGATTTAGCTTCAGATACTTGCAATATAAGTGATATAGCTTCAAACGCAGGCAAAAGAAAAGAGTTAGCTTCAAATCGAAGCGAAACACACAATATAGCTTCAAATCAATGCGATGTAGATGGTTTAGCTTCAAATCCATGCGAAACAAATGATTTAGCTTCAGATACTTTTGATATACATGATTTAGCTTCAACTGCATGCGAAACAAACGTGTTAGTTTCAAATCCATGCGAAACACATGATTTAGCTTGATATCTATGCGATGTAGAAGGCTTAGCTTCAAATACGTGCGAAACAAATGATTTAGCATCAAATACTTGCGATATAAGTGATATAGCTTCAACTGCATGCGAAACAAACGAGTTATCTTCAAATCCAAGAGAAACACATTATTTAGCATCAACTCATACAGGCGAAACGATCGAGTTAGCTTCTAATACATGCGAACTAGAAGGTTTATCAGTAAATCCATGCGAAACAAATGATTTAGCTTCAGATACTTGCAATATAAGTGATATAGCTTCAAATGCAGGCAAAAGAAAAGAGTTAGCTTCAAATCCAGGCGAAACACATGATATAGCTTCAACTCAATGCGATGTAGAAGGCTCAGCTTCAAATCCATGCCAAACGAATGACTGAGCTTCATATAGTTTCGAATATGAGTGATATAGTTTCAAATGCAGGCGAAACAAACGAGTTAGCTTCAAATCCATGCGAAACGCATGACTTAGATCCAAATCAATGCGATGTAGAAGGTTTAGCTTCAAATCCATGCGAAACAAATGATTTAGCTTCAGATACTTGCAATATAAGTGATATAGCTTCAAATGCAGGCGAAAGAAAAGAGTTAGCTTCAAATCGAAGCGAAACACATGATTTAGCTTCAAATCAATGCGAAATAGAAGACTTAGCATCAAATCCATGCAACACAAATTATATAGCTTCGTATACTTGCGATATAAGTGATATAGATTCAAATGCAGGCGAAGCAAAAGAGTTAGCTTCAAATCAATGCGGAACACGTGATTTAGCTTCAAATCAATGCGAATTAGAAGGCTTAGCTTCAAATACATGCGAAAGAAATGCTTTAGCTTCAGATACTTGTGACATACATGATTCAGCTTCAACTGCATGCGAAACAAACGAGTTAGATAAAATCAATGCGAAACACATGATTTAGCTTCAAATCAATGCTATGTAGAAGGTTTAGCTTCAAATCCAAGCTAACCAAATGATTTATTCTTCAGATACTTGCGATATAAGTGATATTGCTTCAAATGCAGACGAAACAAATGATTTAGCTTCAGATACTTGCGATATAAGTGATATATCTTCAAATGCAGACGAAACAAACGAGTTAGCTTCAAATCCATGGAAAAAACATGATTAAGCTGCAAATCAAAGCGATGTAGGAGGTTTAGCTTCAAATCCATGCGAAACAAATTATTTAGCATCAGATACTTGCGATACAATTGATATAGCTTCAAATGCAGGAGAAACAAACGAGTTAGCTTGAAATCCATGCAAAACACATGATTAAGCTTCAAATCAATGCGATGTAGAAGGTTTAGCTTCAAATCCATGCGAAACAAATGACTTAGCATCAGATACTTGCGATATAAGTGATATAGCTTCAACTGCATGCGAAACAAACGAGTTATCTTCAAATCCAAGCGAAACACATTATTTAGCATCAACTCATACAGGCGAAACGATCGAGTTAGCTTCTAATACATGCGAACTAGAAGGTTTATCAGTAAATCCATGCGAAACAAATGATTTAGCTTCAGATACTTGCAATATAAGTGATATAGCTTCAAACGCAGGCAAAAGAAAAGAGTTAGCTTCAAATCGAAGCGAAACACATAATATAGCTTCAAATCAATGCGATGTAGATGGTTTAGCTTCAAATCCATGCGAAACAAATGATTTAGCTTCAGATACTTTTGATATACATGATTTAGCTTCAACTGCATGCGAAACAAACGTGTTAGTTTCAAATCCATGCGAAACACATGATTTAGCTTGATATCTATGCGATGTAGAAGGCTTAGCTTCAAATACGTGCGAAACAAATGATTTAGCATCAAATACTTGCGATATAAGTGATATAGCTTCAACTGCATGCGAAACAAACGAGTTATCTTCAAATCCAAGAGAAACACATTATTTAGCATCAACTCATACAGGCGAAACGACGCGAGTTAGCTTCTAATACATGCGAACTAGAAGGTTTATCAGTAAATCCATGCGAAACAAATGATTTAGCTTCAGATACTTGCAATATAAGTGATATAGCTTCAAATGCAGGCAAAAGAAAAGAGTTAGCTTCAAATCCAGGCGAAACACATGATATAGCTTCAACTCAATGCGATGTAGAAGGCTCAGCTTCAAATCCATGCCAAACGAATGACTGAGCTTCATATAGTTTCGAATATGAGTGATATAGTTTCAAATGCAGGCGAAACAAACGAGTTAGCTTCAAATCCATGCGAAACGCATGACTTAGATCCAAATCAATGCGATGTAGAAGGTTTAGCTTCAAATCCATGCGAAACAAATGATTTAGCTTCAGATACTTGCAATATAAGTGATATAGCTTCAAATGCAGGCGAAAGAAAAGAGTTAGCTTCAAATCGAAGCGAAACACATGATTTAGCTTCAAATCAATGCGAAATAGAAGACTTAGCATCAAATCCATGCAACACAAATTATATAGCTTCGTATACTTGCGATATAAGTGATATAGATTCAAATGCAGGCGAAGCAAAAGAGTTAGCTTCAAATCAATGCGGAACACGTGATTTAGCTTCAAATCAATGCGAATTAGAAGGCTTAGCTTCAAATACATGCGAAAGAAATGCTTTAGCTTCAGATACTTGTGACATACATGATTCAGCTTCAACTGCATGCGAAACAAACGAGTTAGATAAAATCGCAATGCGAAACACATGATTTAGCTTCAAATCAATGCTATGTAGAAGGTTTAGCTTCAAATCCAAGCTAACCAAATGATTTATTCTTCAGATACTTGCGATATAAGTGATATTGCTTCAAATGCAGACGAAACAAATGATTTAGCTTCAGATACTTGCGATATAAGTGATATATCTTCAAATGCAGACGAAACAAACGAGTTAGCTTCAAATCCATGGAAAAAACATGATTAAGCTGCAAATCAAAGCGATGTAGGAGGTTTAGCTTCAAATCCATGCGAAACAAATTATTTAGCATCAGATACTTGCGATACAATTGATATAGCTTCAAATGCAGGAGAAACAAACGAGTTAGCTTGAAATCCATGCAAAACACATGATTAAGCTTCAAATCAATTCTATGTAGAAGGTTTAGCATCAAATCCAAGCGATACAAATGATTTAGCTTCAGATGCTCGCGATATAAGTGACATAGCTTCAAATGCTGACGAAACAAACGAATTAGCTTCATCTCCCATCGAAACACATGATTTAACTTCCAATCAATACGATGTAGAAGGTTTAGCTTCACATCAATGCGATTTAGAAGGTTTAGCTTCAAATCCATGCGATACAAATGATTTAGCATCAGATACATGCGATATAAGTGATATAGCTTCAAATGAATGCAAAACAAACGCGTTAGATCCAAATCCAAGCGAAACACATAATTTAGATTCAAATCAATGCGATGAAGATGGATTAGCTTCAAGTCCATGAGAAACAAATGATTTAGCTTCAGATACTTGCGATATAAATGATATAGCTTCAAATGCAGGCGAAACAAACGAGTTAGCTACAAATCCATGTGAAACACATGATTAAGCTGCAAACTAATGCGATGTAGAAGGCTTAGCTTCAAATACATGCGAAAGAAATAATTTAGATTCAAATCAGTGCGAAGTAGAAGGCTCAGCTTCAAAACCATGCGAATCTAATGGTTCAACTTCAAATACTAGTGATATACATGATTGCGTTTCAACTGTATGTGAAGCAAACGAGTCAGCTTCAAAT
The DNA here is from genome assembly GCF_051020955.1 of Megalopta genalis. Classification (NCBI taxonomy): domain Eukaryota; kingdom Metazoa; phylum Arthropoda; class Insecta; order Hymenoptera; family Halictidae; genus Megalopta; species Megalopta genalis. Next base: position 66,811 of record NW_027477442.1, read on the forward strand.
CCAAGCGAAACAGATGATTTTGCTTCTAATCAATGCGAAGTAGAAGGATTAGCTACAAATCCAAGCGAAACACATGATTTAGCTTCAGATACTTGCGCTATAAGTGATATGGCTTCAAATGCAGACGAAACGAACGAGTTAGCTTCAATCCAAGCAAGACGCATAATTTAGCTTCAAATCAAAGCGATGTAGAAGGTTTAGCTACAAAACCATGGGAAACAAATGATTTAGCTTCAGATGCTCGCGATATAAGTGACATAGCTTGAAATGCTGACGAAACGAACGAATTAGCTTCAACTCCCTTCGAAACACATGATTTTGATTCCAATCAATAAGATGTAGAAGGTTTAGCTTTAAATCAATGCGATTTAGAAGGTTTAGCTTCAAATCCACGCGAAACCAATGATTTTGCTTTAGATACTTGCGATATAAGTGATATAGCTTCAAATGCAGACGAATCAAACTTGTTAGCTAGTAAATCCATGCGATACACTTGATTTAGCTTCGAAGCAATGCGAAGTAGAATGCTTAGCTTCAAATCCATGCGAAACGAATGGTTTAGCTTCAAATACATGTGATATACGTTACTTAGATTCTACTGCATGCGCAACACATGAGTCAGCTTCAGCTACATGCGAAACACATGATTTAGCAGCAAATCAATGCGAAGTAGAAGGCTTAGCTTCAAATCCATGCGAAACGAATGATTTTGCTTCAGATACTTGCGATATAAGTGATATAGCTTCAAATGCAGAACGAATCAAACTTGTTAGGTTGTAAATCCATGCGATACACATGATTTAGCTTCGAATCAATGCGAAGTAGAAGGCTTAGCTTCAAATCCATGCGAAACAAATGGTTTAGCTTCAAATACATGTGATATACGTTATTTAGATTTAACTGCATGCGCAACAAACGAGTTAGCTTCAAATCCATGCGAAACACATTATTTAGCTTCAAATCAATGCGAACTAGAAGGCTTAGCTTCAAATCCATGCCAAACGAATGATTTAGTTTCAAATACTTGTAGTATAAATAAATTAGCTTCAAATGCAGGTGAAACAAACGAGTTAGCTTCAAATCCATGCAAAACACATGATTTAGCTTCCAATCCATGCTAAACACATGATTTAGCTTCTAATCAATGCGAAGTATAAGGCTCAGCTTCAAATCCAAGCGAAAAACATGATTAAGCTTCAAATCAATGCAAAGTAGAAGGCTTAGCTTCGAATCCATGCGTAACGCATGATTAAGCTTTAAATCAATGCGAAGTAGCAGGCTTACCTTCAAATCCATTCCAATCCAATGCTTTAGCTTTAAATACTTGTGATATTAGCTTCAAATCCATGCGAAACACTTGTTTTAGCGTTAAATACTTGCCTTATTAATGAAATTGCTTCAAATGCAGGCGAAACCAATGATTTTGCTTCAGATAATTGCGATATAAGTGATATAGCTTAAAATGCAGACCAATCAAACTTGTTAGCTTGTAAATCCATGCGATACACATGATTTAGCTTCGAATCAATGCGAAGTAGAAGGCTTAGCTTCAAATCCATGCGAAACAAACGGTTTAGCTTCAAATACATGTGATATACGTTATTTAGATTTAACTGCATGCGCAACAAACGAGTCAGCTTCAAATACATGCGAAACGCATGATTTAGCAGCAAATCAATGCGATGTAGAAGGTTTAGCTTCAAATCCATGCGAAACAAACGATTGAGCTTCAAACACTGCGGATATAGGTGATACAGCTTCAGCTGTATGCGATACAAACGAGTTAGCTTAAAGTCCTTGCGAAACACATGATTTAGCTTCAAATCAATGCGAAGTAGAAAGCTTAGCTTCAAATCCATGCGATACAAATCGTTTAGCTTCAAATACTTGTGATATACATGATTTAGCTTCAGCTGCATTCGAAAGAGACGTGTTAGCTTCAAATACACGCGAAACCAATGATTTTGCTTCAGATAATTGCGATATAAGTGATATAGCTTCAAATGCAGGCGAAAGAAACTAGTTAGCTTCAAATCCATGCAAAACACATGATTAAGCTTCAAATCAATGCGATGTAGCAGGATGGCTTCAAATCAATGCGAAACAAATCGTATAGCTTTAAATACTTGTGATATACATGATTTAGCTTCAGCTGCATTCGAAACAGACGAGTTAGCTTCTAATCCACGCGAAATACATTATTTAGCTTCAAAACAGTGCGAATTAGAAGGATTAGCTTCAAATCCATGCGAAACGAATGATTTAGATTCAAATACTTGCAGTATAAATGAAAGAGCTTCAAATGCAGGCGTAACAAACGAGTTAGCTTCAAATCCATGTAGAACACATGATTTAGCTTCCAATCGATGCGAAGTAGAAATCTTAGCTTCAAATCCATGCGAAGCAAATGGTTTAGCTTCAAATACTTGCGATATAAATGATATAGCTTCAAATGCAGGCGCAACAAACGAGTTAGCTTGAATTCAATGCGAAACACATGATTTAGCTTCCAATCAATGCGAAGTAGAAGGATTAGCTTCAAATCCATGCGATACATATGATTTAGCTTCAAATCAATACGATGTAGTAGGTTCAGCTTCAAATCGATGCGATATAAGTGATATAGCTTCAAAAGTAGGAGGAACAAACGAGGTAGCTTCAATTCCATGCGAAACAAATGATTTAGCTTCAAATCAATGCGATGTAGTAGGTTTAGCTTCAAATCCATGCGAAACAAGACATTTAGCTTCAAACAATAGGGATATAAGTGATATAGCTTCAAATGCAGGCGAATCAAACGAGTTAGCTTCAAAACCATGCGAAACACATGATTGAGCTTCAAATCAATGCGATGTAGTAGGTTCAGCTTCAAATCCATGCGACACATATGATTTAGCTTCAAATACTTGCGATATAAGTGATATAGGTTTAAAAGATGGAGGAACATACGACGTAGCTTCAATTCCATGCGAAACAAATGATTTAGCTTCAAGTCAATGCGAAGTAGAAGGCTTAGCTACAAATCCATGCGAAACAAATGGTTTAGCTACAAATACTTGTGATATAAGTGATATAGATTCAACTGCAGGCGAAACAAACGAGTTAGCTTCAAATCCATGCGAAACACATTATTTAGTTTCAAATCAATGCGAAGTGGAAGGCTTAGCATCAAATACACGAGAAACAAATGGTTTAGCTTCAAATACTTACGATATACATGATTTAGTTTCAACTGCGTGCCAAACAAACGCTTTAGCTTCAAACCAAAAGCGAAACACATTATTTAGTTTCAAATCAATGCGAAGTGGAAGGGTTAGCATCAAATACATGAGAAACAAATGGTTTAGCTTCAAATACTTGCGAATATAAGTAATATAGCTTCAAATACAGGCGAAACAAACGAGTTAGCTTCAAAACCATGCGAATTACATGATTTCGCTTCAAATCAATACGAAGTAGAAGGCTTAACTTCAAATCCAAGCGAAACGAATGGATTAACTTAAAATACTTGCGAATATAAGTAATATAGATTCAAATGCAGGCGAAACAAACGAGTTAGCTTCAAAATCCAGGCGAATCACATGATTTAGCTTCAAATCAGTGCGAAGTAGAAGGCTTAGCATCAAATCCATGCGAAACAAATTATTTAGCTTCATATACTTGCGATATAAGTGATATAGCTTCAAATGCAGACGAAACAAACGAATTAGCTTCAAATCCATGTGCAACAAATGATTTAGCTTCAAATTCATGCAAAACACATGGATTAGCTTCAAATATTCTTGCGAAACAAATGGCTTAGCTTCAGATACTTGTGATAAACGTGAATTAGCTTCAACTGCATGCGAAACCAACGAGTTAGCTTCAAATCCAAGCGAAACACATGAATTTATATGCAAGTCAATGCGAAGTAGAAGGCTTAGTTTCAAATCCATGCGAAACGAAAGATTTAGTTTCAAATACTTGCGAATATGAGGGATACAGCTTCAACTGCAGGCGAAACAAAAGAGTTAGCTTGAAATTCATGCAAAACACATGATTAAGCTTCAAATCAATTCTATGTACAAGGTTTAGCATCACATCCAAGCGAAACAAATGATTTAGCTTCAGATACTTGCGATATAAGTGATATAGCGTCATATGCAGGCGGAACAAACGAGTTAGATTCAAATCAATGCGAGACACATGATTTAGCTTCAAATCAATGCGAAGTAGCAGGATATTTTCAAATCAATGCGAAACAAATGATTTAGCATCAAGTACTTACGATATGAGTGATATAGCTTCAAATGCAGGCGAAACAAACGAGTTAGCTTCAAATCCATGCGAAACACATTATTTAGCTTCAAATCAATGCGAACTAGAAGGCTTAGCTTCAAATTCAAGCGAATCAAATGTTTTAGCTTCAAATAATGGTGATATACGTAATTTAGCTTCAACTGCATGCGAAAGAAACGAGTTAGCTTCAAATCCATGCGAAACACATTATTTAGCTTCAAATCAATGCGAACTAGAAGGCTTAGCTTCAAATTCATGCGAATCAAATATTTTAGCTTCAAATAATGGTGATATACATGATTTAGCTTCAACTGCAGGCGAAACAAACGAGATAGCTTCAAATCCATGCGAAACACATGATTTAGCTTCAAATCAAAGCGAATTAGAAGGCTTAGCTTCAAATCCATGCGAAACGAATGACTGAGCTTCAAATAATTGCGAATATGTGTGATATAGTTTCAAATGGTGGCCAAACAAACGGGTTAGCTTCAACTCCATGCGACACACATGATTTAGCTTCAAATCAATGCGAACTAGAAGGCTTAGCTTCAAATTCATGCGGATCAAATGTTTTAGGTTCAAATACTGGTGATATACATTATTTAGCTTCACTGCATGCGAAACAAACGAGTTAGCTTCAAATCCAAAGGAAACACATCATTTAATTTCAAATCGATGCGAAGTAGACGGCTTAGCTTCAAATCCATGCGAATCAAATGATTTAGCTTCAAATACATGTGATATACGTGATTTAACTTTAAATGCAGGCGAAGCAAAAGAGTTGGCTTCAAATCAATGCGGAACACGTAATTTAGATTCAAATCAATGCGAAGGAGAAACCTTAGCCTCAAATCAGTGCGAAACAAAAGTTTAGCTTCATATACTATTCATATACATGATTTAGCTTCTACTGCATGCGAAACAAACGAGTTAGCTTCAAATCCATGCGAAACAAACGATTTAGCTTCAAATCAATACCAAGTAGAAGGTTTAGGTTCAAATCCATGCGAAACAAATGATTTAGCTTCAAACACTTGGGGTATAAGTGATATAGCTTCAAATGCAGACTAATCAAACGAGTTAGCTTCAAATCCATGCGAAACACATGATTTAGCTGCAAATCAATGCGATGTAAAAGGTTTAGCTTCAAATCCATGCGAAACAAATGGTTTAGCTTCAAATCAATGCGATCTAGAAGGTTTACCTTCAAATCCATGCGAAACAAGTGATTGAGCTTCAAACACTTGGGATATAGGTGATATAGCTTCAACTGCATGCGAAACAAATGAGTTACATTCAAATCCAAGCGATACACATAATTTAGCTTCAAATCAATGCGATGTAGAAGGTTTAGCTACAAATCCAAGCAAAACACATGATTAAGCTTCAAAACCCATGCGAAACACATGATTTATGTTCAAATTCATGCGAAACACATGGTACAGCTTCAATTCCATGCGAATCAAATGGTTTAGCTTCAAATACTTGTGGTATAAATGAAATAGCTTCAAATGCAGGCGAAACAAACGAGTTAGCTTCAAATCCATGCAAAACACATGATTTAGTTTCCAATCCATGCGAAACACATGATTTAGCTTCAAATCAAGTCGAAGTAGAAGGCTTAGCTTCAAATCCAAGAGACGCTAATTATTTAGCTTCAAATACTTGCGATATAAGTGACATAGCTTCAAATGCAGGCGAAACAAACGAGTTAGCTTCGAATCCAGGCGAAACACATGATTGAGCTTCAAGTCAATGCGAAGTAGGAGGCTTAGCTTCAAATCAGTGCGATGTAGGAGTATTAGTTTCAAAACCCATGCAAAACACATGATGTTTCTTCAAATTCATGTGAAACACATGGTTTAGCTTCAAATACATGCGAAACAAATGGTTTAGCTTCAAATCAATGCGAAGTAAAAGGCTTAGCTTCTACCCCATGCGTAACGAATGATTTAGCTTCAAATACTTGCGATATAAGTGATATAGCTTCAAATGCAGACGAAACAAACGAATTAGCTTCAAATCCATGTGCAACAAATGATTTAGCTTCAAATTCATGCAAAACACATGGAT
>NW_027477443.1:0-73063 GCF_051020955.1 Megalopta genalis
GCATTGATTTGAAGCTAGATCATTTGTTTCGCATGGATTTGAAGCTAAACCTTCTATATCGCATTGATTTGAAGCTAAATCATCTGTTTCGCTTGGATATGAAGCTAACTCGTTTGTTTCGTCTGCATTTGAAGCTATATCACTTATATCGCAAGTATCCGAATCTAAATCATTGGTTTCGCATGGATTTGAAGCTAAACCTTCTACACCGCATTGATATGAAGCTAAATCATGTGTTTCGCTTGGATTTGGTGCTAACTCGTTCGTTTCTTCTGCATTTGAAGCTATGTCACTTATATCGCAAGTATCTGAAGCTAAATCATTGGTTTCGCATGGATTTGAAGCTAAACCTTCTACATCGCATTGATTTGAAACATAATCATGTGTTTCGCATGGATTTGAAGCAAACTCGTTTGTTTCGTCTGCATTTGAAGCTATATCACTTATATGCCAAGTGTTTGAAGCCAAATCTTTTGTTTCGCATGGATTTGAAGCTAAACCTTCTACATCGCATTGACTTGCAGCTAAATCATGTGTTTCGCATAGTTATGAAGCTAACTCGTTGGTCTCGCCTGCGTTTGATGCGATAACAGTTATATCGCAAGTATCTTAAGCTAAATCATTTGTTTCGCATGGATTTGAAGCTAGGACATATAGTTCGCCTTGATTTGTAGCTAAATAATGTGTTTCGCATGGATATGAAGCTAACTCGATTGTTTCGCATGCAGTTGATGCTAAATCATATATATCACAAGTATCTGAATCTAAACCATTTGTGTGGCCTGAATTTGAATCTAAACCATGTGTTTCGCATGAATTTGAACCTAAATCTTGTCTTTCGCATGCATTTGAAGCTATATCACTTGTATCGCAAGTATCTGAAGCTAAACAATTTGTTTCGCATGGATTTGTTGATAAACCTTCTACATCGCATTGATTTGAAGCTAGATCATTTGTTTCGCATGGATTTTGAAGGTAACTCGATTGCTTTGTCTGCATTTGAAGCTATACCACTTATATCCCAAGTGTTTGAAGCTAAATCATTTGTTTCGTATGGATTTGAAGCTAAACCTTCTACATCGCATTGATTTGAAACATAATCATGTGTTTCGCATGGATTTGAAGCTAACTCGTTTGTTTCGCCTGCATTTGAAGCTACATCACTTATATCGCAAGAATCTGATGCTAAATCATTTGTTTCGCATGGATTTGAAGCTAAACCATCTACACCGCATTGACTTGCAGCTAAATCATGTTTTCCGCATAGTTATGAAGCTAACACGTTGGTCTCGCCTGCATTTGATGCGATAACAGTTATATCGCAAGTATCTGAAGCTAAATCATTGGTTTCGCATGGATTTGAAGCTAAACCTTCTACATCGCATTGATTTGATGCTAAATCATGTGTTTCGCTTAGATTTGAAGCTAATTCGTTTGTTACGCATGCAGTTGAATCTAAATAACGTATATCACAAGTATTTGTAGCTAAACCATTTGTATCGCATGGATTTAAAGCTAAACCATCTACATCGCATTGATTTGCTGCTAAATCATGTGTTTCGCATGGATTTTAAGCTAACTCGTTTGTTTCGTCTGCATTTGAAACTATGTCACTTATATCGCAAGTATCTGAAGCTAAATCATTGGTTTCGCTTGGATTTGAAGCTAAACCTTCTACATCGCATTGATTTGCTGCAAAATCATGAGTTTCGCATGGATTTAAGCTAACTCGTTTATTTCGTCTGCATTTGAAACTATGTCACTTATATCGCAAGTATCTGAAGCTAAATCATTGGTTTCCCATGGATTTGAAGCTAAACCTTTTACATCGCATTGATTTGCTGCTAAGTCGTGTGTTTCGCATGGATTTTAAGCTAACTCGTTTGTTTCGTCTGCATTTGAAACTATGTCACTTATATCGCAAGTATCTGAAGCTAAATCATTGGTTTCGCATGGATTTGAAGCTAAACCTCCTACACCGCATTGATATGAAGCTAAATCATGCGTTTCGCTTGGATTTGGTGCTAACTCGTTTGTTTCTTCTGCATTTGAAGCTATGTCACTTATATCGCAAGTATCCGAATCTAAATCATTGGTTTCACATGGATTTGAAGCTAAACCTTCTACACCGCATTGATATGAAGCTAAATCATGTGTTTCGCTTGGATTTGGTGCTAACTCGTTTGTTTCTTCTGCATTTGAAGCTATATCACTTATATCCCAAGTGTTTGATGCCAAATCATTTGTTTCGCATGGATTTGAAGCTAAACCTTCTACATCGCATTGATTTGATGCTAAATCATGTGTTTCGCTTAGATTTGAAGCTAATTCGTTTGTTACGCATGCAGTTGAATCTAAATAACGTATATCACAAGTATTTGTAGCTAAACCATTTGTTTCCCATGGATTTAAAGCTAAACCATCTACATCGCATTGATTTACTGCTAAATCATGTGTTTCGCATGGATTTTAAGCTAACTCGTTTGTTTCGTCTGCATTTGAAACTATGTCACTTATATCGCAAGTATCTGAAGCTAAATCATTGGTTTCGCTTTAATTTGAAGCTAAACCTTCTACGTCGCATTGATTTGCTGCTAAATCATGAGTTTCGCTTGGATTTGGTGCTAACTGGTTTGTTTCGTCTGCATTTGAAGCTATATCACTTATATCCCAAGTGTTTGAAGCTAAATCATTTGTTTCGCATGGATTTGAAGCTAAACCTTCTACATCGCATTGATTTGCTGCTAAATCATGTGCTTCGCATGGATTTTGAGCTAACTCCATTGCTTCGTCCGAATTTGAAGCTATATCACTTATATCGCAAGTATCTGTAGCTAAATCATTGGTTTCGCATGGATTTGAAGCTAAACCTTCTACATCGCATTGATTTGCTGCTAAATCATGTGTTTCGCTTGGATTTGAAGCTATCTCGTTTGTTTCGCATGCAGTTGATGCTAAATCATATATATCGCTAGTATCTGAAGCTAAACCGTTTGTTTCGCATGAATTTGAATCTAAACCATGTGTTTCGCATGAATTTGGACCTAAATCTTGTTTTTCGCATGCATTTGAAGCTTAATCATGTGTTTTGCATGGATTTGAAGCTAACTCGTTTGTTTCGCCTGCATTTGAAGCTACATCACTTATATCGCAAGAATCTGATGCTAAATCATTTGTTTCGCATGGATTTGAAGCTAAACCATCTACACCGCATTGACTTGCAGCTAAATCATGTGTTTCGCATAGTTATGAAGCTAACTCGTTGGTCTCGCCTGCATTTGATGCGATAACAGTTATATCGCAAGTATCTTAAGCTAAATCATTTGTTTCGCATGGATTTGAAGCTAGGACATATAGTTCGCCTTGATTTGTAGCTAAATAATGTGTTTCGCATGGATATGAAGCTAACTCGATTGTTTCACATGCAGTTGATGCTAAATCATATATATCACAAGTATCTGAATCTAAACCATTTGTTTCGCCTGAATTTGAATCTAAACCATGTGTTTCGCATGAATTTGAACCTAAATCTTGTCTTTCGCATGCATTTGAAGCTATATCACTTTTATCGCAAGTATCTGATGCTAAACAATTTGTTTCGCATGGATTTGTTGATAAACCTTCTACATCGCATTGATTTGAAGCTAGATCATTTGTTTCGCATGGATTTGAAGCTAAACCTTCTATATCGCATTGATTTGAAGCTAAATCATCTGTTTCGCTTGGATATGAAGCTAACTCGTTTGTTTCGTCTGCATTTGAAGCTATATCACTTATATCGCAAGTATCCGAATCTAAATCATTGGTTTCGCATGGATTTGAAGCTAAACCTTCTACACCGCATTGATATGAAGCTAAATCATGTGTTTCGCTTGGATTTGGTGCTAACTCGTTCGTTTCTTCTGCATTTGAAGCTATGTCACTTATATCGCAAGTATCTGAAGCTAAATCATTGGTTTCGCATGGATTTGAAGCTAAACCTTCTACATCGCATTGATTTGAAACATAATCATGTGTTTCGCATGGATTTGAAGCAAACTCGTTTGTTTCGTCTGCATTTGAAGCTATATCACTTATATGCCAAGTGTTTGAAGCCAAATCTTTTGTTTCGCATGGATTTGAAGCTAAACCTTCTACATCGCATTGACTTGCAGCTAAATCATGTGTTTCGCATAGTTATGAAGCTAACTCGTTGGTCTCGCCTGCGTTTGATGCGATAACAGTTATATCGCAAGTATCTTAAGCTAAATCATTTGTTTCGCATGGATTTGAAGCTAGGACATATAGTTCGCCTTGATTTGTAGCTAAATAATGTGTTTCGCATGGATATGAAGCTAACTCGATTGTTTCGCATGCAGTTGATGCTAAATCATATATATCACAAGTATCTGAATCTAAACCATTTGTGTGGCCTGAATTTGAATCTAAACCATGTGTTTCGCATGAATTTGAACCTAAATCTTGTCTTTCGCATGCATTTGAAGCTATATCACTTGTATCGCAAGTATCTGAAGTTAAACAATTTGTTTCGCATGGATTTGTTGATAAACCTTCTACATCGCATTGATTTGAAGCTAGATCATTTGTTTCGCATGGATTTTGAAGGTAACTCGATTGCTTTGTCTGCATTTGAAGCTATACCACTTATATCCCAAGTGTTTGAAGCTAAATCATTTGTTTCGTATGGATTTGAAGCTAAACCTTCTACATCGCATTGATTTGAAACATAATCATGTGTTTCGCATGGATTTGAAGCTAACTCGTTTGTTTCGCCTGCATTTGAAGCTACATCACTTATATCGCAAGAATCTGATGCTAAATCATTTGTTTCGCATGGATTTGAAGCTAAACCATCTACACCGCATTGACTTGCAGCTAAATCATGTTTTCCGCATAGTTATGAAGCTAACACGTTGGTCTCGCCTGCATTTGATGCGATAACAGTTATATCGCAAGTATCTGAAGCTAAATCATTGGTTTCGCATGGATTTGAAGCTAAACCTTCTACATCGCATTGATTTGATGCTAAATCATGTGTTTCGCTTAGATTTGAAGCTAATTCGTTTGTTACGCATGCAGTTGAATCTAAATAACGTATATCACAAGTATTTGTAGCTAAACCATTTGTATCGCATGGATTTAAAGCTAAACCATCTACATCGCATTGATTTGCTGCTAAATCATGTGTTTCGCATGGATTTTAAGCTAACTCGTTTGTTTCGTCTGCATTTGAAACTATGTCACTTATATCGCAAGTATCTGAAGCTAAATCATTGGTTTCGCTTGGATTTGAAGCTAAACCTTCTACATCGCATTGATTTGCTGCAAAATCATGAGTTTCGCATGGATTTAAGCTAACTCGTTTATTTCGTCTGCATTTGAAACTATGTCACTTATATCGCAAGTATCTGAAGCTAAATCATTGGTTTCCCATGGATTTGAAGCTAAACCTTTTACATCGCATTGATTTGCTGCTAAGTCGTGTGTTTCGCATGGATTTTAAGCTAACTCGTTTGTTTCGTCTGCATTTGAAACTATGTCACTTATATCGCAAGTATCTGAAGCTAAATCATTGGTTTCGCATGGATTTGAAGCTAAACCTCCTACACCGCATTGATATGAAGCTAAATCATGCGTTTCGCTTGGATTTGGTGCTAACTCGTTTGTTTCTTCTGCATTTGAAGCTATGTCACTTATATCGCAAGTATCCGAATCTAAATCATTGGTTTCACATGGATTTGAAGCTAAACCTTCTACACCGCATTGATATGAAGCTAAATCATGTGTTTCGCTTGGATTTGGTGCTAACTCGTTTGTTTCTTCTGCATTTGAAGCTATATCACTTATATCCCAAGTGTTTGATGCCAAATCATTTGTTTCGCATGGATTTGAAGCTAAACCTTCTACATCGCATTGATTTGATGCTAAATCATGTGTTTCGCTTAGATTTGAAGCTAATTCGTTTGTTACGCATGCAGTTGAATCTAAATAACGTATATCACAAGTATTTGTAGCTAAACCATTTGTTTCCCATGGATTTAAAGCTAAACCATCTACATCGCATTGATTTACTGCTAAATCATGTGTTTCGCATGGATTTTAAGCTAACTCGTTTGTTTCGTCTGCATTTGAAACTATGTCACTTATATCGCAAGTATCTGAAGCTAAATCATTGGTTTCGCTTTAATTTGAAGCTAAACCTTCTACGTCGCATTGATTTGCTGCTAAATCATGAGTTTCGCTTGGATTTGGTGCTAACTGGTTTGTTTCGTCTGCATTTGAAGCTATGCCACTTATATTGCAAGTATCTGAAGCTTAATCATTGGTTTCGCACGGATTTGAAACTAAACCTTCTACATCGTATTGATTTGCTGATAAATCATGTGTTTCGCATGGATTTGAAGCTAACTCGTTTGTTTCGTCTGCATTTGAAGCTATATCACTTACATCCCAAGTGTTTGAAGCTAAATCATTTGTTTCGCATGGATTTGAAGCTAAACCATCTACATCGCATTGATTTACTGCTAAATCATGAGTTTCGCATGGATTTAAGCTAACTCGTTTATTTCGTCTGCATTTGAAACTATGTCACTTATATCGCAAGTATCTGAAGCTAAATCATTGGTTTCCCATGGATTTGAAGCTAAACCTTTTACATCGCATTGATTTGCTGCTAAGTCGTGTGTTTCGCATGGATTTTAAGCTAACTCGTTTGTTTCGTCTGCATTTGAAACTATGTCACTTATATCGCAAGTATCTGAAGCTAAATCATTGGTTTCGCATGGATTTGAAGCTAAACCTCCTACACCGCATTGATATGAAGCTAAATCATGTGTTTCGCTTGGATTTGGTGCTAACTCGTTTGTTTCTTCTGCATTTGAAGCTATGTCACTTATATCGCAAGTATCCGAATCTAAATCATTGGTTTCACATGGATTTGAAGCTAAACCTTCTACACCGCATTGATATGAAGCTAAATCATGTGTTTCGCTTGGATTTGGTGCTAACTCGTTTGTTTCTTCTGCATTTGAAGCTATATCACTTATATCCCAAGTGTTTGATGCCAAATCATTTGTTTCGCATGGATTTGAAGCTAAACCTTCTACATCGCATTGATTTGATGCTAAATCATGTGTTTCGCTTAGATTTGAAGCTAATTCGTTTGTTACGCATGCAGTTGAATCTAAATAACGTATATCACAAGTATTTGTAGCTAAACCATTTGTTTCCCATGGATTTAAAGCTAAACCATCTACATCGCATTGATTTACTGCTAAATCATGTGTTTCGCATGGATTTTAAGCTAACTCGTTTGTTTCGTCTGCATTTGAAACTATGTCACTTATATCGCAAGTATCTGAAGCTAAATCATTGGTTTCGCTTTGATTTGAAGCTAAACCTTCTACGTCGCATTGATTTGCTGCTAAATTATGAGTTTCGCTTGGATTTGGTGCTAACTGGTTTGTTTCGTCTGCATTTGAAGCTATGCCACTTATATTGCAAGTATCTGAAGCTTAATCATTGGTTTCGCACGGATTTGAAACTAAACCTTCTACATCGTATTGATTTGCTGATAAATCATGTGTTTCGCATGGATTTGAAGCTAACTCGTTTGTTTCGTCTGCATTTGAAGCTATATCACTTACATCCCAAGTGTTTGAAGCTAAATCATTTGTTTCGCATGGATTTGAAGCTAAACCTTCTACATCGCATTGATTTGCTTTTAAATCATGTGTTTCGCTTGGATTTGTAGCTAATTCGTTTTTTACGCATGCAGTTGAATCTAAATAACGTATATCACAAGTATTTGTAGCTTAACCATTTGTTTTGCATGGATTTAAAGCTTAACCTTCTACATCGCATTGATTTGCTGCTAAATCATGTGTTTCGCATGGATTTGAAGCTAATTCGTTTGTTTCGTCTGCATATAAAGCTATGTCACTTATATCGCAAGTATCTGATTCTAAATCATTTGTTTCGCATGGATTTGAAGCTAAACCTTCTATATCGCATTGATATGAAGAAAAATCGTGTGTTTCGGTTCGTTTTGAAGCTAACTCGTTTGTTGCGTATGCAGTTGAAGCTATACCACCTATATCCGAAGTGTTTGAAGCTCAATCTTTTGTAACGCATGGATTTGAAGCTAAACCTTCTACACCGCATTGATATGAAGCTAAATCATGCGTTTCGCTTGTTTTTGAAGCTAACTCGTTTCTTGCGTATGCAGTTGAAGCTATATCACCTATATCCCAAGTGTATGAAGCTCAATCTTTTGTATCGCATGGATTTGGAGCTAAACCTTCTACGTCGCATTGATTTGCAGCTAAATCATGCGTTTCGCATGGATTTTAAGCTAACTCGTTTGTTTCGTCTTCATTTGAAACTATGTCACTTATATCGCAAGTATGTGATGCTAAATCATTTGTTTCGCATGGATTTGAAGCTAAACCTTCTACATCGGATTGATTTGCAGCTAAACCTTCTACAACGCATTGATTTGCAGCTAAATGATGTGTTTCGCATGGATTTGAAGTTAAACCTTCTACATCGCATTGATTTGCAACTAAAACTTGTTTTTCGCATGGACTTGAAGCTAAATCGTTTGTTTGCCTTTCATTTGAAGCTATATCACTTATATCGCAAGTATCTCATGCTAAATCATTTGTGTCGCATGGATTTGAAGCTAACACGTTTGTTTCGTCTGCATGTGAAGCTATATCACTTATATCCCGAGTGTTTGAAGCTACATCATTTGTTTCGCATGGATTCAAAGGTAATTTGTTTCGCCTGCATTTGTAGCTATATCACTTGTATCGCAAGTATTTGAAAAAAATCATTTGTATCGCATGGATTTGAAGCTAACTCGTTTACTTCGCCTGCATTTGAAGCTATATCACTTATATCCCAAGTGTTTGATGCTAAATCATTTGGTTGGCATGGATTTGAAGCTAAACCTTCTACACCGCATTGATATGAAGGTAAATCGTGTGTTTCGGTTGGTTTTGAAGCTAACTCGTTTGTTGCGTATGCAGTTGAAGCTATACCACCTATATGCCAAGTGTTTGAAGCTCAATCTTTTGTATCGCATGGATTTGAAGCTAAACCTTCTACACCGCATTGATATGAAGCTAAATCATGTGTTTCGCTTGTTTTTGAAGCTAACTCGTTTGTTGCCTATGCAGTTGAAGCTATATCACCTATATCCCAAGTGTTTGAAGCTCAATCTTTTGTATTGCATGGATTTGGAGCTAAACCTTCTACGTCGCATTGATTTGCAGCTAAATCATGCGTTTCGCATGGATTTTAAGCTAACTCGTTTGTTTCGTCTTCATTTGAAACTATGTCACATATATCGCAAGTATCTGAAGCTAAATCATTGGTTTCGCATGGATTTGAAGCTAAACCTTCTACATCGCATTGATTTGCTGCTAAATCATGTGTTTCGCATGGATTTTAAGCTATCTCGTTTGTTCGTCTGCATTTGAAACTATGTCACTTATATCGCAAGTATCTGAAGCTAAATCATTGGTTTCGCATGGGTTTGAAGCTAAACCTTCTACACCGCATTGATTTGCTGCCAAATTATGCGCTTCGCGTGGATTTAAGCTAACTCGTTTGTTTCGTCTGCATTTGAAACTATGTCACTTATATCGCAAGTATCTGAAGCTAAATCATTGTCTTCGCGTGGATTTGAAGCTAAACTTTCTATATCGCATTGATTTGAAGCTAAATCATGTGTTTCGCATGGATTTGAAGCTAACTCGTTTGATTCGTCTGCATTTGAAGCTATATCACTTACATCCCAAGTGTTTGAAGCTAAATCATTTGTTTCGCATGGATTTGAAGCTAAACCTTCTACATCGCATTGATTTGCTTTTAAATCATGTGTTTCGCTTGGATTTGTAGCTAATTCGTTTTTTACGCATGCAGTTGAATCTAAATAACGTATATCACAAGTATTTGTAGCTTAACCATTTGTTTTGCATTGATTTAAAGCTTAACCTTCTACATCGCATTGATTTGCTGCTAAATCATGTGTTTCGCATGGATTTGAAGCTAATTCGTTTGTTTCGTCTGCATATAAAGCTATGTCACTTATATCGCAAGCATCTGATGCTAAATAATTTGTTTCGCATGGATTTGAAGCTAAACCTTCTATATCGCATTGATTTTAAGCTAAATCATGTGTTTCGCTTGGATATGAAGCTAACTCGTTTGTTTCGTCTGCATTTGAAGCTATATCACTTGTATCGCAAGTATTTGAAAAAAATCATGTGTTTCGCATGGATTTGAAGCTAACTCGTTTGTTTCGTCTGCATTTGAAACTATGTCACTTATATCGCAAGTATCTGAAGCTAAATCATTGTCTTCGCGTGGATTTGAAGCTAAACTTTCTATATCGCATTGATTTGAAGCTAAATCATGTGTTTCGCATGGATTTGAAGCTAACTCGTTTCTTTCGTATGCATTTGAAGCTGTGCCACTTATATCACAACTATCTGAAGCTAAATCATTGGTTTCGCGTGGATTTGAAGCTAAACTTTCTATATCGCATTGATTTGAAGCTAAATCATGTGTTTCGCATGGATTTGAAGCTAACTCGTTTCTTTCGTATGCATTTGAAGCTGTGCCACTTATATCACAACTATCTGAAGCTAAATCATTGGTTTCGCGTGGATTTGAAGCTACACCTTCTACATCGCATTGATTTGCTGCTAAATCATGTGTTTCGCATGGAATTGAATCTAACTGGTTTGTTTCGTCTGCATTTGAAGCTATGCCACTTATATTGCAAGTATCTGAAGCTTAATCATTGGTTTCGCACGGATTTGAAGCTAAACCTTCTACATCGTATTGATTTGCTGATAAATCATGTGTTTCGCATGGATTTGAAGCTAACTCGTTTGTTTCGTCTGCATTTGAAGCTATATCACTTACATCCCAAGTGTTTGAAGCTAAATCATTTGTTTCGCATGGATTTGAAGCTAAACCTTCTACATCGCATTGATTTGCTGCTAAATCATGTGTTTCGCATGGATTTTAAGCTATCTCGTTTGTTCGTCTGCATTTGAAACTATGTCACTTATATCGCAAGTATCTGAAGCTAAATCATTGGTTTCGCATGGGTTTGAAGCTAAACCTTCTACACCGCATTGATTTGCTGCTAAATTATGCGTTTCGCGTGGATTTAAGCTAACTCGTTTGTTTCGTCTGCATTTGAAACTATGTCACTTTTATCGCAAGTATCTGAAGCTAAATCATTGGTTTCGCGTGGATTTGAAGCTAAACTTTCTATATCGCATTGATTTGAAGCTAAATCATGTGTTTCGCATGGATTTGAAGCTAACTCGTTTCTTTCGTCTGCATTTGAAGCTGTGCCACTTATATCACAACTATCTGAAGCTAAATCAATGGTTTCGCAAAGATCTGAAGCTACACCTTCTACATCGCATTGATTTGCTGCTAAATCATGTGTTTCGCATGGAATTGAATCTAACTGGTTTGTTTCGTCTGCATTTGAAGCTATGCCTCTTATATCGCAAGTATCTGAAGCTTAATCATTGGTTTCGCATGGATTTGAAGCTAAACCTTCTACATCGCATTGATATGAAGCTAAATCATGAGTTTCGCTTGGTTTTGAAGCTAACTCGTTTGTTGCGTATGCAGTTGAAGCTATATCACCTATATCCCAAGTGTTTGAAGCTCAATCTTTTGTATCGCATGGATTTGAAGCTAAACCTTCTAAATCGCATTGATTTGAAGATAAATCATGTGATTCGCTTGGATTTGGAACTAACTCGTTTGTTTCTTCTGCATTTGAAGCTATGTCACTTATATCGCAAGTATCCGAATCTAAATCATAGGTTTCGCATGGATTTGAAGCTAAACCTTCTACATCGCATTGATTTGCTGCTAAATCATGTGTTTCGCTTGGATTTGAAGCTAACTCGTTTGTTTCGTCTGCATTTGAAGCTATATCACTTATATCCCAAGTGTTTGAAGCTAAATCATTTGTTTCGCATGGATTTGAAGCTAAACCTTCTACAGCGCATTGATATGAAGCTAAATCATGTGTTTCTCTTGGTTTTGAAGCTAACTCGTTTGTTTCGCATGCAGCTGAAGCTATATCACCTATATCCCAAGTGTTTGAAGCTTAATCATTTGTTTCGCATGGATTTGAAGCTATATCACTTGTATCGTATGTATTTGAAGAAAAATCATTTGGTTCGAATGGATTTGAAGCTAAACCTTCTACATCGCATTGATTTGCAGCTAAATCATGTGTTCCGCATGGATTTGAAGCTAAGACTTCTACTTCGCATTGATTTGAAGCTAAATCATGTGATTCGCTTGGCTTTGAAGCTATCTCGTTTGTTTCGCCTGCATTTGAAGCTATATCACTAGTATCGTATGTATTTGAAGAAAACTCATTTGGTTCGCATGGATTTGAAGCTAAACCTTCTACATCGCATTGATTTGCAGCTAAATCATGTGTTTCGCCTGGATTTGAATCTAAACCTTCTAAACCGAATTGATTTGAAGCTAAATCATGTGTGTCGCATGGACTTGAAGCTAACTCGTTTGTTTCGTCTGCATTTGAAGCTATATCAATTATATCGCAAGTATATCATGCTTAATCATTTGTTTCGCATGGATTTGAAGCTAAACCTTCTACATCGCATTGATTTGCAGCTAAATCATGTGTTTCGCCTGGATTTGAATCTAAACCTTCTAAACCGAATTGATTTGAAGCTAAATCATGTGTTTCGCATGCATTTGAAGCTAACTCGTTTCTTTCGTCTGCATTTGAAGCTGTGCCACTTATATCACAACTATCTAAAGCTAAATCATTGGTTTCGCAAGGATTTGAAGCTACACCTTCTTCATCGCATTGATTTGCTGCTAAATAATGTGTTTCGCATGGAATTGAATCTAACTGGTTTGTTTCGTTTGCATTTGAAGCTATGTCACTTATATCGCAAGTATCCGAATCTAAATCATTGGTTTCGCATGGATTTGAAGCTAAACATTCTACATCGCATTGATTTGCTGCTAAATCATGTATTTCGCAAAGAATTGAATCTAACTGGTTTGTTTCGTCTGCATTTGAAACTATGCCACTTATATCGCAAGTATCTGAAGCTTAATCATTGGTTTCGCATGGATTTGAAGCTAAACCTTCTACATCGCAATGATTTGCAGCTAAATCATGCGTTTCGCATGGATTTGAAACTAACTCGTTCGTTTCGCCTGCATTTCATGCTATGTCACTTATATCGCAAGTATCTGAAGCTAAATCATTTGTGTCGTATGGATTTGAAGCTAAACCTTCTACATAGCATTGATTTGAAGCTTAATCATGTGTTTTGCATGGATTTGAAGCAAACTCGTTTGTTTCGACTGCATTTGAAGCTATATCACTTATATCCCAAGTGTTTGAAGCTAAATCATTCGTTTCGTGCGGTTTTGAAGCAAAACCTTCTACATCGGATTGATTTGAAGCTAAATCATGTGTTTCGCTTTGATATGAAGCTAACTCGTTTGTTTAGTCTGGATTTGAAGCTAATCACTTATATAGCAAGCATCTGAAGCTAAATCATTTGAGTCGCATGGATTTGAAGCTAAACCTTCTACATAGCATTGATTTGAAGCTCAATCATCTGTTTCGCATGGACTTGAAACTAACTCGATTGTTTCGCATGCAGCTGAAGCTATATCACCTATATCCCAAGTGTTTGAAGCTAAAACATTTGTGTAGCATGGATTTGAAGCTAAACCTTCTACATAGCATTGATTTGAAGCTTAATCATGTGTTTTGCATGGATTTGAAGCAAACTCGTTTGTTTCGACTGCATTTGAAGCTATATCACTTATATCCCAAGTGTTTGAAGCTAAATCATTCCTTTCGCATGGATTTGAAGCTAAACCTTCTACATCGCATTGATTTGAAGCTAAATCATGAGTTTCGCTTGAATTTGAAGCTAAACCTTCTACATCGCATTGATTTGAAGCTAAATCATGTGTTTCGCTTGGATATGAAGCTAACTCGTTTGTTTATTCTGCATTTGAAGCTAATCACTTATATAGCAACTATCTGAAGCTAAATCATTTGTATCGCTTGGATTTGAAGCTAAGCCTTCTACTTCGCATTGATTTGAAGCTAAGTCATGTGTTTCGCTTGGATGTGAAGCAAACTCGTTTGTTTAATCTGCATGTGAAGCTATATCATTCATATCGCAAGTGTCTGAAGCTAAATCATTTGTGCCGCATGGATTTGAAACTAAACCTTCTACATAGCATTGATTTTAAGCTTAATCATGTGTTTTGCATGGATTTGAAGCTAACTCTTTTGTTTCGACTGCATTTGAAGCTATATCACATATATCCCAAGTGTTTAAAGCTAAGTCATTTGTTTCGCATGGATTTGTAGCTAAACCTTCTACATCGGATTGATTTGAAGCTAAATCATGTGATTCGCTTGGATATGAAGCTAACTCGTTTGTTTAGTCTGCATTTGAAGCTAATCACTTATATAGCAAGTATCTGAAGCTAAACCATTTGTGTAGCATGGATTTGAAGCTAAACCTTCTACATAGCATTGATTTGAAGCTCAATCATCTGTTTCGCATGGATTTGAAGCAAACTCGTTTGTTTCGACTGCATTTGAAGCTAAATCTTGTTTATCGCATGTATCTGAAGCTAAACCATTTCTTTCGCATGGATTTGAAGCTAAACCTTCTACATCGCATTGATTTGAAGCAAAATCATGAGTTTCGCTTGAATTTGATGCTAAACCTTCTACATCGCATGGATTTGAAGCTAAATCATGTGTTTTGCATGGATTTGAAGCTAACTCGTTTGTTTCGACTGCATTTGAAGCTATATCACTTATATCGCAAGTATCTGAACCTAAATCATTTGTTTCGCATGGATTTGAAGCTAAACCTTCTACATCGCATTGATTTGCTGCTAAATCATCTGCTTCGCTGGAATTTGAAGGTAAACCTTCTAACCTCGCATTGATTTGAAGCTAAATAATGTGATCCGCTTGGATTTGAATCTAAGCCTTACACTTCGCATCGATTTGAAGCTAAATAATGTGTATCGCATGGATTTCGAAGCTAACTCGATTGAATCGTCTGCATTTGAAGCTATATCACTTACATCGCAAGAATCTGAAGCTAAATCATCTGTGTCGCATGGATTTGAAACTAAACCTTCTACATAGCATTGATTTGAAGCTTAATCATGTGTTTTGCATGGATTTGAAGCTAACTCGTTTGTTTCGTCTGCACTTGAAGCTATATCACTTATATCGCAAGGATCTGAAGCTAAATCATTGGTTTCGACTGCATTTGAAGCTATATCACATATATCCCAAGTGTGTGAAGCTAAGTCATTTGTTTCGCATATATTTGAAGCTAAACCTTCTACATCGGATTGATTTGAAGCTAAATCATGTGTTTCGCTTGGATATGAAGCAAACTCGTTCGTTTAATCTGCATGTGAAGCTATATCACTCATATCGCAAGTGTCTGAAGCTAAATCATTTGTGCCGCATGGATTTGAAACTAAACCTTCTACATAGCATTGACTTGAAGATTAATCATATGTTTTGCATGGATTTGATGCTAACTCGTTTGTTTCGACTGAATTTGAAGCTATATCCCTTATATCACAAGTATCTGAAGCTAGATCATTTGTTTCGCGTGGATTTGAAGCTAAACCTTCTACATCGCAATGATTTGCAGCTAAATCATGTGTTTCGCATGGATTTGAAACTAACTCGTTCGTTTCGCCTGCATTTCATGCTATGTCACTTACATCGCAAGTATCTGAAGCTAAATCATTTGTGTCGCGTGGATTTGAAGCTAAACCTTCTACGTAGCATTGATTTGAAGCTCAATCATCTGTTTCGCATGGACTTGAAACTAACTCGTTTGTTTCGCATGCAGCTGAAGCTATATCACCTATATCCCAAGTGTTTGAAGCTAAACCATTAGTGTAGCATGGATTTGAAGCTAAACCTTCTACATAGCATTGATTTGAAGCTTAATCATGTGTTTTGCATGGATTTGAAGCAAACTCGTTTGTTTCGACTGCATTTGAAGCTATATCACTTATATCCCAAGTGTTTGAAGCTAAATCATTTGTTACGTATGGATTTGAAGCTAAACCTTCTACATCGGATTGATTTGAAGCTAAATCATGTGTTTCGGTTGGATATTAAGGTAACTCCTTTGTTTAGTCTGCATTTGAAGCTAATCACTCATATGGCAAGTGTCTGAAGCTAAATCATTTGTTTCGCATGGATTTGAAGCTAAGCCTTCTACATCGCATTGATTTGAAGCAAAATCATGAGTTTCGCTTGAATTTGATGCTAAACCTTCTACATCGCATTGATTTGAAGCTAAATCATGTGTTTTGAATGGATTTGAAGCTAACTCGTTTGTTTCGACTGCATTTGAAACTATATCACTTATATCCCAAGTGTTTGAAGCTAAATCATTTCTTTCGCATGGATTTGAAGCTAAACCTTCTACGTCGCATTGATTTGAAGCTAAATCATGAGTTTCGCTTGGAGTTGAAGCTAAACCTTCTACATAGGATTGATTTGAAGCTAAGTCATGTGTTTCGCATGGATTTGAAGCTAACTCGTTTGTTTCGCATGCAGTTGAAGCTAAATCATGTTTATCGCAAGTATCAGAAGCTAAATCATTTGTTTCGCATGGATTTGAAGCTAAACCTTCTACATCGAATTGATTTGAAGCTAAATCATGTGTTTCGCTTGGATTTGAAGCTAACTCGCTTGTTTCGCATGCAGTTGATGCTAAATCATATATATCACAAGAATCTGAAGCTAAACCATTTGTTTCGCATGGATTTGAAGCAAAACCTTCTACATTCATTGATTTGCAGCTAAATCATGTGTTTCGCATGGATTTGATGCTAACGCGATGGTTTCGCCTGCATTTGAAGCTATATCACTTATATCGCAAGTGTTTGAAGTTAAATCATTTGTTTCGCATGGATTTGAAGCTAAACCTTCTACATCGCATAGATTTGAAGCTAGCTCGTTTGTTCCGTCTGAATTTGAACCTATATCTCTCATATCGCAAGTATCTGAAGCTGAATCATTTGTTCCTCATTGATTTAAAGCTAAGCCTTGTACTTCGCATTGATTTGAAGATAAATCATGTGTATCGCATTGATTTGAAGCTAAACCTGCTACATCGCATTGATTTGAAACTAAATCAAGTGTTTCGCTTGGATATGAAGCTAACTCGTTTGTTTAGTCTGCATTTGAAGCTAATCACTTATATAGCAAGTATCTGAAGCTAAATCATTTGTGTCGCATGGATTTGAAGCTAAGCCTTCTACTTCGCATTGATTTGAAGCTAAGTCATGTGTTTCGCATGCATTTGAAGCTAACTCGTTTGTTTCGCATGCAGTTGAAGCTAAATCATGTTTATCACATCTATCTAAAGCTAAACCATTTGTGTCGCACTGATTTGAAGCTAAATCATGTGATTCGCATACAGCTGAAGCTATATCACCTATATCCCAAGTGTTTGAAGCTCAATCATTTGTTTCGCATGGATTTGAAGCAAAACCTTCTAAATCGCATTGATTTGAAGCTAAATCATGTGATTCGCTTGGATTTGAAGCTAACTCGTTTGTTTCGTCTGCATTTGAAGCTATATCACTTATATCGCAAGTGTTTGAAGCTAAATCATTTGTTTTGCATGGATTTGTAGCTAAACCTTCTACATAGCATTGATTTGAAACTTAATCATGTGTTTTGCATGGATTTGAAGCTAACTCGTGTGTTTCTCCTGCATTTGAAGCTATATCTCTTATATCGCATGTACCTGAAGCTGAATCATTTGCGTCGCATGGATTTGAAGCTAAACCTTCTACATCTCATTGATTTACAGCTAAATCATGTGTTTCGCATGGACTTGAAGCTAACTCGTTTGTTTCGAATGCAGCTGAAGCTATCACCTATATCCCAAGCGTTTGAAGCTCAATCAATTGTTTCGCATGGATTTGAAGCAAAACGTTCTAAATCGCATGGTTTGATGGTAAATCATGTGATTCTCTTAGATTTAATGTTAACTCGTTTGTTTCGTCTGATTTGAAGCTATATCACTTCTGTCCCAAGAGTTTGAAGCTAAATCATGTATGTCGCATGGATTTCGATGCCAACTCGTTTGATTCGTCTGCATTTGAAGATATATCAGTTATATCCCAAGTGATTGAAGCTAAATCATTTGTTTCGCATGGATTTGAAGTTAAATCTTCTACATCGCATAGATTTAAAGCTAAATCGTTTGTTTCGCCTGGATTTGAAGCTAAACCTTCTACATCGCATTTATTTGAAGCTAAGTCATGTGATTCTCTTGGATTCGTAGCTAACTCGTTTGTTTCGACTGCACTTGAAGCTATATCACTTATACCGCAAGTGTTTGAAGCTAAATCATTTGTTTCGCATGGATTTGAATCTAAACCTTCTACATCGCATTTATTTGAAGCTAAATCGTGTGATTCTCTTGGTTTCGTAGCTAACTCATTTGTTTCGTCTGCACTTGAAGCTATATCACTTATATCGCAAGGATCTGAAGCTAAATCATTGGTTTCGACTGCATTTGAAGCTATATCACATATATCCCAAGTGCTTGAAGCTAAGTCATTTGTTTCGCATGGATTTGAAGCAAAACCTTCTACATCGTATTGATTTGAAGCTAAATCATGTGTTTCGCTTGGATATGAAGCTAACTCGTTTGTTTAGTCTGCATTTGAAGCTAATCACTTATATCGCAAGTATTTGAAGCTAAATAATTTGTATCCCATGGATTTGAAGTTAAACCTTCTCCATCGCATTGATTTGCAGCTGAATCATGTGTTTCGCATGGACTTGAAACTAACTCGTTTGTTTCGCATGCAGCTGAATCTATATCACCTATATCCCAAGTGTTTGAAGCTCAATCATTTGTGTCGCATGGATTTGAAGCTAAACCTTCTACATCGCATAGATTTGAAGCTAAATCGTGTGTTTCGCTTGGATTTGAAGCAAACTCGTTTGTTTAATCTGCATTTGAAGCTATATCACTTATATAGCAAGTATCTGAAGCTAAACCATTTGTGTAGCATGGATTTGAAGCTAAACCTTCTACATCGCATTGATTTGAAGCTAAATCATGTGTTTCGCTTGTATTTGAAGCTAACTCGTTTGTTTCGTCTGCGTTTGAAGCTATATCACTTATATCGCAAGTATCTGAAGCTAGATCATTTGTTTCGCGTGGATTTGAAGCTAAACCTTCTACATCGCATTGATTTGAAGCTAAATCATTTGTGCCGCATGGATTTGAAACTAAACCTTCTACATAGCATTGATTTTAAGCTTAATCATGTGTTTTGCATGGATTTGATGCTAACTCTTTTGTTTCGACTGCATTTGAAGCTATATCACATATATCCCAAGTGTTTGAAGCTAAGTCATTTGTTTCGCATGGATTTGAAGCTAAACCTTCTACATCGGATTGATTTGAAGCTAAATCATGTGATTCGCTTGGATATGAAGCTAACACGTTTGTTTCGTCTGCATGTGAGGCTATATCACTTATATCCCGAGTGTTTGAAGCTACATTAGTTGTTTCGCACGGATTCGAAGCTAAACCTTCTACATCGCGTTGTTTTGCAGTCCAATCATGTGTTTCGCATGGATTTGATGCTAACGCGATGGTTTCGCCTGCATTTGAAGCTATATCACTTATATCCCAAGTGTTTGAAGCTAAATCAGTTCTTTTGCATGGATTTGAAGCTAAACCTTCTACATCGCATTGATTTGAAGCTAAATCATGAGTTTCGCTTGAATTTGAAGCTAAACCTTCTACATCGCATTGATTTGAAGCTAAATCATGTGTTTCGCTTGGATATGAAGCTAACTCGTTTGTTTAGTCGCATTGGAACTGTATCACTTATATCGCAATTATCTGAAGCTAAATCATTTGTGTCGCATGAATTTGAAACTAAACCTTCTACATAGCATTGACTTAAAGATTAATCATATGTTTTGCATGGATTTGAAGCTAACTCGTTTGTTTCGATTGCATTTGAAGCTATATCACTTATATCCCAAGTCTTTGAAGCTAAATCATTTGTTTCGTATGGATTTGAAGCTAAACCTTCTTCATCGTATTGATTTGAAGCTAAATCATGTGATTCTCTTGGATTTGAAGCTCACTCGTTCGTTTCGTCTGCATTTGAAGCTATATCACTTATATTGCAAGGATCTGAAGCTAAATCATTGGTTTCGACTGCATTTGAAGCTATATCACATATATCCCAAGTGCTTGAAGCTAAGTCATTTGTTTCGCATGGATTTGAAGCTAAACCTTCTACATCGGATTGATTTGAAGCTAAATCATGTGTTTCGCTTGGATATGAAGCTAACTCGTTTGATTAGTCTGCATTTGAAGCTAATCACTTATATCGCAAGCATCTGATGCTAAATCATTTGTTTCGCATGGATTTGAAGCTAAACCTTCTATATCGCATTGATTTGAAGCTAAATCATGTGTTTCGCTTGGATATGAAGCTAACTCGTTTGTTTAGTCTGCATTTGAAGCTAATCACTTATATCGCAAGTATTTGAAGCTAAATAATTTGTATCCCATGGATTTGAAGTTAAACCTTCTCCATCGCATTGATTTGCAGCTGAATCATGTGTTTCGCATGGACTTGAAACTAACTCGTTTGTTTCGCATGCAGCTGAATCTATATCACCTATATCCCAAGTGTTTGAAGCTCAATCATTTGTGTCGCATGGATTTGAAGCTAAACCTTCTACATCGCATAGATTTGAAGCTAAATCGTGTGTTTCGCTTGGATTTGAAGCAAACTCGTTTGTTTAATCTGCATTTGAAGCTATATCACTTATATAGCAAGTATCTGAAGCTAAACCATTTGTGTAGCATGGATTTGAAGCTAAACCTTCTACATCGCATTGATTTGAAGCTAAATCATGTGTTTCGCTTGTATTTGAAGCTAACTCGTTTGTTTCGTCTGCGTTTGAAGCTATATCACTTATATCGCAAGTATCTGAAGCTAGATCATTTGTTTCGCGTGGATTTGAAGCTAAACCTTCTACATCGCATTGATTTGAAGCTAAATCATTTGTGCCGCATGGATTTGAAACTAAACCTTCTACATAGCATTGATTTTAAGCTTAATCATGTGTTTTGCATGGATTTGATGCTAACTCTTTTGTTTCGACTGCATTTGAAGCTATATCACATATATCCCAAGTGTTTGAAGCTAAGTCATTTGTTTCGCATGGATTTGAAGCTAAACCTTCTACATCGGATTGATTTGAAGCTAAATCATGTGATTCGCTTGGATATGAAGCTAACACGTTTGTTTCGTCTGCATGTGAGGCTATATCACTTATATCCCGAGTGTTTGAAGCTACATTAGTTGTTTCGCACGGATTCGAAGCTAAACCTTCTACATCGCGTTGTTTTGCAGTCCAATCATGTGTTTCGCATGGATTTGATGCTAACGCGATGGTTTCGCCTGCATTTGAAGCTATATCACTTATATCCCAAGTGTTTGAAGCTAAATCAGTTCTTTTGCATGGATTTGAAGCTAAACCTTCTACATCGCATTGATTTGAAGCTAAATCATGAGTTTCGCTTGAATTTGAAGCTAAACCTTCTACATCGCATTGATTTGAAGCTAAATCATGTGTTTCGCTTGGATATGAAGCTAACTCGTTTGTTTAGTCGCATTGGAACTGTATCACTTATATCGCAATTATCTGAAGCTAAATCATTTGTGTCGCATGAATTTGAAACTAAACCTTCTACATAGCATTGACTTAAAGATTAATCATATGTTTTGCATGGATTTGAAGCTAACTCGTTTGTTTCGATTGCATTTGAAGCTATATCACTTATATCCCAAGTCTTTGAAGCTAAATCATTTGTTTCGTATGGATTTGAAGCTAAACCTTCTTCATCGTATTGATTTGAAGCTAAATCATGTGATTCTCTTGGATTTGAAGCTCACTCGTTCGTTTCGTCTGCATTTGAAGCTATATCACTTATATTGCAAGGATCTGAAGCTAAATCATTGGTTTCGACTGCATTTGAAGCTATATCACATATATCCCAAGTGCTTGAAGCTAAGTCATTTGTTTCGCATGGATTTGAAGCTAAACCTTCTACATCGGATTGATTTGAAGCTAAATCATGTGTTTCGCTTGGATATGAAGCTAACTCGTTTGATTAGTCTGCATTTGAAGCTAATCACTTATATCGCAAGCATCTGATGCTAAATCATTTGTTTCGCATGGATTTGAAGCTAAACCTTCTATATCGCATTGATTTTAAGCTAAATCATGTGTTTCGCTTGGATATGAAGCTAACTCGTTTCTTTCGTCTGCATTTGAAGCTGTGCCACTTATATCACAACTATCTGAAGCTAAATCATTGGTTTCGCAAGGATTTGAATCTACACCTTCTACATCGCATTGATTTGCTGCTAAATCATGTGTTTCGCATGGATTTGAAGCTAACTCGTTTGTTTCGTCTGCATTTGAAGCTATATCACTTACATCCCAAGTGTTTGAAGCTAAATCATTTGTTTCGCATGGATTTGAAGCTAAACCTTCTACATCGCATTGATTTGCTTTTAAATCATGTGTTTCGCTTGGATTTGTAGCTAATTCGTTTTTTACGCATGCAGTTGAATCTAAATAACGTATATCACAAGTATTTGTAGCTTAACCATTTGTTTTGCATGGATTTAAAGCTTAACCTTCTACATCGCATTGATTTGCTGCTAAATCATGCGTTTCGCTTGTTTTTGAAGCTAACTCGTTTCTTGCGTATGCAGTTGAAGCTATATCACCTATATCCCAAGTGTTTGAAGCTCAATCTTTTGTATCGCATGGATTTGGAGCTAAACCTTCTACGTCGCATTGATTTGCAGCTAAATCATGCGTTTCGCATGGATTTTAAGCTAACTCGTTTGTTTCGTCTTCATTTGAAACTATGTCACTTATATCGCAAGTATCTGATGCTAAATCATTTGTTTCGCATGGATTTGAAGCTAAACCTTCTACATCGGATTGATTTGCAGCTAAACCTTCTACAACGCATTGATTTGCAGCTAAATGATGTGTTTCGCATGGATTTGAAGTTAAACCTTCTACATCGCATTGATTTGCAACTAAAACTTGTTTTTCGCATGGACTTGAAGCTAAATCGTTTGTTTGCCTTTCATTTGAAGCTATATCACTTATATCGCAAGTATCTCATGCTAAATCATTTGTGTCGCATGGATTTGAAGCTAACACGTTTGTTTCGTCTGCATGTGAAGCTATATCACTTATATCCCGAGTGTTTGAAGCTACATCATTTGTTTCGCATGGATTCGAAGGTAATTTGTTTCGCCTGCATTTGTAGCTATATCACTTGTATCGCAAGTATTTGAAAAAAATCATTTGTATCGCATGGATTTGAAGCTAACTCGTTTACTTCGCCTGCATTTGAAGCTATATCACTTATATCCCAAGTGTTTGATGCTAAATCATTTGTTTCGCATGGATTTGAAGCTAAACCTTCTACAGCGCATTGATATGAAGCTAAATCATGTGATTCGCTTGGATTTGGAACTAACTTGTTTGTTTCTTCTGCATTTGAAGCTATGTCACTTATATCGCAAGTATCCGAATCTAAATCATAGGTTTCGCATGGATTTGAAGCTAACTCGTTTGTTGCGTATGCAGTTGCAGCTATATCACCTATATCCCAAGTGTTTGAAGCTCAATCTTTTGTATCGCATGGATTTGAAGCTAAACCTTCTAAATCGCATTGATTTGAAGATAAATCATGTGATTCGCTTGGATTTGGAACTAACTCGTTTGTTTCTTCTGCATTTGAAGCTATGTCACTTATATCGCAAGTATCCGAATCTAAATCATAGGTTTCGCATGGATTTGAAGCTAAACCTTCTACATCGCATTGATTTGCTGCTAAATCATGTGTTTCGCTTGGTTTTGAAGCTAATTCGTTTGTTAGGCATGCAGTTGAATCTAAATAACGTATATCACAAGTATTTGTAGCTAAACCAATTGTTACGCATGCATTTAAAGCTAAACCTTCTACATCGCATTGATTTGCTGCTAAATCATGTATTTCTCAAGGAATTGAATCTAACTGGTTTGTTTCGTCTGCATTTGAAACTATGCCACTTAGTTCGCAAGTATCTGAAGCTTAATCATTGGTATCGCATGGATTTGAAGCTAGACCTTCTACATCGCATTGATTTGCTTTTAAATCATGTGTTTCGCTTGGATTTGTAGCTAATTCGTTTTTTACGCATGCAGTTGAATCTAAATAACGTATATCACAAGTATTTGTTGCTTAACCATTTGTTTTGCATGGATTTAAAGCTTAACCCTCTACATCGCATTGATTTGCTGCTAAATCATGTGTTTCGCATTGATTTGAAGCTAATTCGTTTGTTTCGTCTGCATATAAAGCTATGTCACTTATATCGCAAGTATCTGAAGCTAAATCATTGGTTTCGCATGGGTTTGAAGCTAAACCTTCTACACCGCATTGATTTGCTGCTAAATTATGCGTTTCGCGTGGATTTAAGCTAACTCGTTTGTTTCGTCTGCATTTGTAACTATGTCACTTTTATCGCAAGTATCTGAAGCTAAATCATTGGTTTCGCGTGGATTTGAAGCTAAACTTTCTATATCGCATTGATTTGATGCTAAATCATGTGTTTCGCATGGATTTGAAGCTAACTCGTTTCTTTCGTCCGCATTTGAAGCTATGCCTCTTATATCGCAAGTATCTGAAGCTTAATCATTGGTTTCGCATGGATTTGAAGCTAAACCTTCTACATCGCATTGATATGAAGCTAAATCATGAGTTTCGCTTGGTTTTGAAGCTAACTCGTTTGTTGCGTATGCAGTTGAAGCTATATCACCTATATCCCAAGTGTTTGAAGCTCAATCTTTTGTATCGCATGGATTTGAAGCTAAACCTTCTAAATCGCATTGATTTGAAGATAAATCATGTGATTCGCTTGGATTTGGAACTAACTCGTTTGTTTCTTCTGCATTTGAAGCTATGTCACTTATATCGCAAGTATCTGAAGCTAAATCATTGGTTTCGCATGGATTTGAAGCTAAACCTTCTACATCGCATTGATTTGCTGCTAAATCATGTGTTTCGCATGGATTTTAAGCTATCTCGTTTGTTCGTCTGCATTTGAAACTATGTCACTTATATCGCAAGTATCTGAAGCTAAATCATTGGTTTCGCATGGGTTTGAAGCTAAACCTTCTACACCGCATTGATTTGCTGCTAAATTATGCGTTTCGCGTGGATTTAAGCTAACTCGTTTGTTTCGTCTGCATTTGAAACTATGTCACTTATATCGCAAGTATCTGAAGCTAAATCATTGTCTTCGCGTGGATTTGAAGCTAAACTTTCTATATCGCATTGATTTGAAGCTAAATCATGTGTTTCGCATGGATTTGAAGCTAACTCGTTTCTTTCGTATGCATTTGAAGCTGTGCCACTTATATCACAACTATCTGAAGCTAAATCATTGGTTTCGCGTGGATTTGAAGCTAAACTTTCTATATCGCATTGATTTGAAGCTAAATCATGTGTTTCGCATGGATTTGAAGCTAACTCGTTTCTTTCGTATGCATTTGAAGCTGTGCCACTTATATCACAACTATCTGAAGCTAAATCATTGGTTTCGCGTGGATTTGAAGCTACACATTCTACATCGCATTGATTTGCTGCTAAATCATGTGTTTCGCATGGAATTGAATCTAACTGGTTTGTTTCGTCTGCATTTGAAGCTATGCCACTTATATTGCAAGTATCTGAAACTTAATCATTGGTATCGCATGGATTTGAAGCTAAACCTTCTACATCGCATTGATTTGCTGATAAATCATGTGTTTCGCATGGATTTGAAGCTAACTCGTTTGTTTCGTCTGCATTTGAAGCTATATCACTTATATCCCAAGTGTTTGAAGCTAAATCATTTGTTTCGCATGGATTTGAAGCTAAACCTTCTACAGCGCATTGATTTGCAGCTAAATCATGTGTTTCGCCTGGATTTGAATCTAAACCTTCTAAACCGAATTGATTTGAAGCTAAATCATGTGTGTCGCATGGACTTGAAGCTAACTCGTTTGTTTCGTCTGCATTTGAAGCTATATCAATTATATCGCAAGTATATCATGCTTAATCATTTGTTTCGCATGGATTTGAAGCTAAACCTTCTACATCGCATTTATTTGTAGCTAAATCATGTGTTTCGCATGGATTTTGAAGCAAACTCGGTTGTTTCGTCTGCATTTGATACTATATCACTTATATCGCAAGTATCTGATGCTAAATCATTTGTTTCGCATGGATTTGAAGCTAACACGTTTGTTTCGTCTGCATGTGAGGCTATATCACTTATATCCCGAGTGTTTGAAGCTACATTAGTTGTTTCGCACGGATTCGAAGCTAAACCTTCTACATCGCGTTGTTTTGCAGTCCAATCATGTGTTTCGCATGGATTTGATGCTAACGCGATGGTTTCGCCTGCATTTGAAGCTATATCACTTATATCGCAAGTATCTGAAGCTAAATCATTGGTTTCGCATGGATTTGAAGCTAAACATTCTACATCGCATAGATCTGAAGCTAGCTCGTTGTTCCGTCTGAATTTGAACCTATATCTCTTATATCGCAAGTATCTGAAGCTGAATCATTTGTTCCTCATTGATTTAAAGCTAAGCCTTGTACTTCGCATTGATTTGAAGATAAATCATGTGTATCGCATTGATTTGAAGCTAAACCTGCTACATCGCATTGATTTGAAACCAAATCAAGTGTTTCGCTTGGATATGAAGCTAACTCGTTTGTTTAGTCTGCATTTGAAGCTAATCATTTATATAGCAAGTATCTGATGCTAAATCATTTGTGTCGCATGGATTTGAAGCTAAGCCTTCTACTTCGCATTGATTTGAAGCTAAGTCATGTGTTTCGCATGCATTTGAAGCTAACTCGTTTGTTTCGCATGCAGTTGAAGCTAAATCATGTTTATCACATCTATCTAAAGCTAAACCATTTGTGTCGCACTGATTTGAAGCTAAATCATGTGATTCGCATACAGCTGAAGCTATATCACCTATATCCCAAGTGTTTGAAGCTCAATCATTTGTTTCGCATGGATTTGAAGCAAAACCTTCTAAATCGCATTGATTTGAAGCTAAATCATGTGATTCGCTTGGATTTGAAGCTAACTCGTTTGTTTCGTCTGCATTTGAAGCTATATCACTTATATCGCAAGTGTTTGAAGCTAAATCATTTGTTTTGCATGGATTTGTAGCTAAACCTTGTACATAGCATTGATTTGAAACTTAATCATGTGTTTTGCATGGATTTGAAGCTAACTCGTGTGTTTCTCCTGCATTTGAAGCTATATCTCTTATATCGCATGTATCTGAAGCTAAATCATTGGTTTCGCATGGGTTTGAAGCTAAACCTTCTACACCGCATTGATTTACTGCTAAATTATGCGTTTCGCGTGGATTTAAGCTAACTCGTTTGTTTCGTCTGCATTTGAAACTATGTCACTTTTATCGCAAGTATCTGAAGCTAAATCATTGGTTTCGCGTGGATTTGAAGCTAAACTTTCTATATCGCATTGATTTGAAGCTAAATCATGTGTTTCGCATGGATTTGAAGCTAACTCGTTTCTTCCGTCTGCATTTGAAGCTGTGCCACTTATATCACAACTATCTGAAGCTAAATCATTGGTTTCGCAAAGATCTGAAGCTACACCTTCTACATCGCATTGATTTGCTGCTAAATCATGTGTTTCGCATGGAATTGAATCTAACTGGTTTGTTTCGTCTGCATTTGAAGCTATGCCTCTTATATCGCAAGTATCTGAAGCTTAATCATTGGTTTCGCATGGATTTGAAGCTAAACCTTCTACATCGCATTGATATGAAGCTAAATCATGAGTTTCGCTTGGTTTTGAAGCTAACTCGTTTGTTGCGTATGCAGTTGAAGCTATATCACCTATATCCCAAGTGTTTGAAGCTCAATCTTTTGTATCGCATGGATTTGAAGCTAAACCTTCTAAATCGCATTGATTTGAAGATAAATCATGTGATTCGCTTGGATTTGGAACTAACTCGTTTGTTTCTTCTGCATTTGAAGCTATGTCACTTATATCGCAAGTATCTGAAGCTAAATCATTGGTTTCGCATGGATTTGAAGCTAAACCTTCTACATCGCATTGATTTGCTGCTAAATCATGTGTTTCGCATGGATTTTAAGCTATCTCGTTTGTTCGTCTGCATTTGAAACTATGTCACTTATATCGCAAGTATCTGAAGCTAAATCATTGGTTTCGCATGGGTTTGAAGCTAAACCTTCTACACCGCATTGATTTGCTGCTAAATTATGCGTTTCGCGTGGATTTAAGCTAACTCGTTTGTTTCGTCTGCATTTGAAACTATGTCACTTATATCGCAAGTATCTGAAGCTAAATCATTGTCTTCGCGTGGATTTGAAGCTAAACTTTCTATATCGCATTGATTTGAAGCTAAACCATGTGTTTCGCATGGATTTGAAGCTAACTCGTTTCTTTCGTATGCATTTGAAGCTGTGCCACTTATATCACAACTATCTGAAGCTAAATCATTGGTTTCGCGTGGATTTGAAGCTAAACTTTCTATATCGCATTGATTTGAAGCTAAATCATGTGTTTCGCATTGATTTGAAGCTAACTCGTTTCTTTCGTATGCATTTGAAGCTGTGCCACTTATATCACAACTATCTGAAGCTAAATCATTGGTTTCGCGTGGATTTGAAGCTACACCTTCTACATCGCATTGATTTGCTGCTAAATCATGTGTTTCGCATGGAATTGAATCTAACTGGTTTGTTTCGTCTGCATTTGAAGCTATGCCACTTATATTGCAAGTATCTGAAGCTTAATCATTGGTTACGCACGGATTTGAAGCTAAACCTTCTACATCGTATTGATTTGCTGATAAATCATGTGTTTTGCATGGATTTGAAGCTAACTCGTTTGTTTCGTCTGCATTTGAAGCTATATCACTTACATCCCAAATGTTTGAAGCTAAATCATTTGTTTCGCATGGATTTGAAGCTAAACCTTCTACATCGCATTGATTTGCTTTTAAATCATGTGTTTCGCTTGGATTTGTAGCTAATTCGTTTTTTACGCATGCAGTAGAATCTAAATAACGTATATCACAAGTATTTGTTGCTTAACCATTTGTTTTGCATGGATTTAAAGCTTAACCCTCTACATCGCATTGATTTGCTGCTAAATCATGTGTTTCGCATGGATTTGAAGCTAATTCGTTTGTTTCGTCTGCATATAAAGCTATGTCACTTATATCGCAAGTATCTGAAGCTAAATCATTGGTTTCGCATGGATTTGAAGCTAAACCTTCTACATCGCATTGATTTGCTGCTAAATCATGTGTTTCGCATGGATTTTAAGCTATCTCGTTTGTTCGTCTGCATTTGAAACTATGTCACTTATATCGCAAGTATCTGAAGCTAAATCATTGGTTTCGCATGGGTTTGAAGCTAAACCTTCTACACCGCATTGATTTGCTGCTAAATTATGCGTTTCGCGTGGATTTAAGCTAACTCGTTTGTTTCGTCTGCATTTGAAACTATGTCACTTTTATCGCAAGTATCTGAAGCTAAATCATTGGTTTCGCGTGGATTTGAAGCTAAACTTTCTATATCGCATTGATTTGAAGCTAAATCATGTGTTTCGCATGGATTTGAAGCTAACTCGTTTCTTTCGTCTGCATTTGAAGCTGTGCCACTTATATCACAACTATCTGAAGCTAAATCATTGGTTTCGCAAAGATCTGAAGCTACACCTTCTACATCGCATTGATTTGCTGCTAAATCATGTGTTTCGCATGGAATTGAATCTAACTGGTTTGTTTCGTCTGCATTTGAAGCTATGCCTCTTATATCGCAAGTATCTGAAGCTTAATCATTGGTTTCGCATGGATTTGAAGCTAAACCTTCTACATCGCATTGTTATGAAGCTAAATCATGAGTTTCGCTTGGTTTTGAAGCTAACTCGTTTGTTGCGTACGCAGTTGAAGCTATATCACCTATATCCCAAGTGTTTGAAGCTCAATCTTTTGTATCGCATGGATTTGAAGCTAAACCTTCTAAATCGCATTGATTTGAAGATAAATCATGTGATTCGCTTGGATTTGAAGCTAATTCGTTTGTTAGGCATGCAGTTGAATCTAAATAACGTATATCACAAGTATTTGTAGCTAAACCATTTGTTACGCATGCATTTAAATCTAAACCTTCTACATGGCATTGATTTGCTGCTAAATCATGTATTTCGCAAGGAATTGAATCTAACTGGTTTGTTTCGTCTGCATTTGAAACTATGCCACTTATATCGCAAGTATCTGAAGCTTAATCATTGGTATCGCATGGATTTGAAGCTAAACCTTCTACATCGCATTGATTTGCTGATAAATCATGTGTTTCGCATGGATTTGAAGCTAACTCGTTTGTTTCGTCTGCATTTGAAGCTATATCACTTATATCCCAAGTGTTTGAAGAAAAATCATTTGGTTCGCATGGATTTGAAGCTAAACCTTCTACATCGCAATGATTTGCATCTAAATCATGCGTTTCGCATGGATTTTAAGCTATCTCGTTTGTTCGTCTGCATTTGAAACTGTGTCACTTATATCGCAAGTATCTGAAGCTAAATCATTGGTTTCGCATGGATTTGAAGCTAAACCTTCTACATCGCAATGATTTGCAGCTAAATCATGCGTTTCGCATGGATTTGAAACTGACTCGTTTGTTTCGACTGCATTTGAAGCTATATCACTTATATCCCAAGTGTTTGAAGCTAAATCATTTGTTTCGTACGGTTTTGAAGCAAAACCTTCTACATCGGATTGATTTGAAGCTAAATCATGTGTTTCGCTTTGATATGAAGCTAACTCGTTTGTTTAGTCTGGATTTGAAGCTAATCACTTATATAGCAAGCATCTGAAGCTAAATCATTTGAGTCGCATGGATTTGAAGCTAAACCTTCTACATAGCATTGATTTGAAGCTCAATCATCTGTTTCGCATGGACTTGAAACTAACTCGATTGTTTCGCATGCAGCTGAAGCTATATCACCTATATCCCAAGTGTTTGAATCTAAAACATTTGTGTAGCATGGATTTGAATCTAAACCTTCTACATAGCATTGATTTGAAGCTTAATCATGTGTTTTGCATGGATTTGAAGCAAACTCGTTTGTTTCGACTGCATTTGAAGCTATATCACTTATATCCCAAGTGTTTGAAGCTAAATCATTTCTTTCGCATGGATTTGAAGCTAAACCTTCTACATCGCATTGATTTGAAGCTAAATCATGAGTTTCGCTTGAATTTGAAGCTAAACCTTCTACATCGCATTGATTTGAAGCTAAATCATGTGTTTCGCTTGGATATGAAGCTAACTCGTTTGTTTATTCTGCATTTGAAGCTAATCACTTATATAGCAACTATCTGAAGCTAAATCATTTGTATCGCTTGGATTTGAAGCTAAGCCTTCTACTTCGCATTGATTTGAAGCTAAGTCATGTGTTTCGCTTGGATGTGAAGCAAACTCGTTTGTTTAATCTGCATGTGAAGCTATATCATTCATATCGCAAGTGTCTGAAGCTAAATCATTTGTGCCGCATGGATTTGAAGCTAAACCTTCTAAATCGCATTGATTTGAAGATAAATCATGTGGTTCGCTTGGATTTGAAGCTAATTCGTTTGTTAGGCATGCAGTTGAATCTAAATAACGTATATCACAAGTATTTGTAGCTAAACCATTTGTTACGCATGCATTTAAAGCTAAACCTTCTACATAGCATTGATTTTAAGCTTAATCATGTGTTTTGCATGGATTTGAAGCTAACTCTTTTGTTTCGACTGCATTTGAAGCTATATCACATATATCCCAAGTGTTTAAAGCTAAGTCATTTGTTTCGCATGGATTTGTAGCTAAACCTTCTACATCGGATTGATTTGAAGCTAAATCATGTGATTCGCTTGGATATGAAGCTAACTCGTTTGTTTAGTCTGCATTTGAAGCTAATCACTTATATAGCAAGTATCTGAAGCTAAACCATTTGTGTAGCATGAATTTGAAGCTAAACCTTCTACATAGCATTGATTTGAAGCTCAATCATCTGTTTCGCATGGATTTGAAGCAAACTCGTTTGTTTCGACTGCATTTGAAGCTAAATCTTGTTTATCGCATGTATCTGAAGCTAAACCATTTCTTTCGCATGAATTTGAAACTAAACCTTCTACATCGCATTGATTTGAAGTAAAATCATGAGTTTCGCTTGAATTTGATGCTAAACCTTCTACATCGCATGGATTTGAAGCTAAATCATGTGTTTTGCATGGATTTGAAGCTAACTCGTTTGTTTCGACTGCATTTGAAGCTATATCACTTATATCGCAAGTATCTGAACCTAAATCATTTGTTTCGCATGGATTTGAAGCTAAACCTTCTACATCGCATTGATTTGCTGCTAAATCATCTGCTTCGCTGGAATTTGAAGGTAAACCTTCTAACCTCGCATTGATTTGAAGCTAAATAATGTGATCCGCTTGGATTTGAATCTAAGCCTTACACTTCGCATCGATTTGAAGCTAAATAATGTGTATCGCATGGATTTCGAAGCTAACTCGATTGAATCGTCTGCATTTGAAGCTATATCACTTACATCGCAAGTATCTGAAGCTAAATCATCTGTGTCGCATGGATTTGAAACTAAACCTTCTACATAGCATTGATTTGAAGCTTAATCATATGTTTTGCATGGATTTGATGCTAACTCGTTTGTTTCGACTGCATTTGATGCTATATCCCTTATATCGCAAGTATCTGAAGCTAGATCATTTGTTTCGCGTGGATTTGAAGCTAAACCTTCTACATCGCAATGATTTGCAGCTAAATCATGTGTTTCGCATGGATTTGAAACTAACTCGTTCGTTTCGCCTGCATTTCATGCTATGTCACTTACATCGCAAGTATCTGAAGCTAAATCATTTGTGTCGCATGGATTGGAAGCTAAACCTTCTACATAGCATTGATTTGAAGCTCAATCATCTGTTTCGCATGGACTTGAAACTAACTCGTTTGTTTCGCATGCAGTTGAAGCTATATCACCTATATCCCAAGTGTTTGAAGCTAAACCATTAGTGTAGCATGGATTTGAAGCTAAACCTTCTACATAGCATTGATTTGAAGCTTAATCATGTGTTTTGCATGGATTTGAAGCAAACTCGTTTGTTTCGACTGCATTTGAAGCTATATCACTTATATCCCAAGTGTTTGAAGCTAAATCATTTGTTACGTATGGATTTGAAGCTAAACCTTCTACATCGGATTGATTTGAAGCTAAATCATGTGTTTCGGTTGGATATTAAGGTAACTCCTTTGTTTAGTCTGCATTTGAAGCTACTCACTTACATGGCAAGTGTCTGAAGCTAAATCATTTGTTTCGCATGGATTTGAAGCTAAGCCTTCTACATCGCATTGATTTGAAGCAAAATCATGAGTTTCGCTTGAATTTGATGCTAAACCTTCTACATCGCATTGATTTGAAGCTAAATCATGTGTTTTGCATGGATTTGAAGCTAACTCGTTTGTTTCGACTGCATTTGAAACTATATCACTTATATCCCAAGTGTTTGAAGCTAAATCATTTCTTTCGCATGGATTTGAAGCTAAACCTTCTACATCGCATTGATTTGAAGCTAAATCATGAGTTTCGCTTGGATTTGAAGCTAAACCTTCTACATAGGATTGATTTGAAGCTAAATCATGTGTTTCGCTTGGATTTGAAGCTAACTCGCTTGTTTCGCATGCAGTTGATGCTAAATCATATATATCACAAGAATCTGAAGCTAAACCATTTGTTTCGCATGGATTTGAAGCAAAACCTTCTACATTCATTGATTTGCAGCTAAGTCATGTGTTTCGCATGGATTTGATGCTAACGCGATGGTTTCGCCTGCATTTGAAGCTATATCACTTATATCGCAAGTATCTGAAGCTAAATCATTGGTTTCGCATGGATTTGAAGCTAAACATTCTACATCGCATAGATTTGAAGCTAGCTCGTTTGTTCCGTCTGAATTTGAACCTATATCTCTTATATCGCAAGTATCTGAAGCTGAATCATTTGTTCCTCATTGATTTAAAGCTAAGCCTTGTACTTCGCATTGATTTGAAGATAAATCATGTGTATCGCATTGATTTGAAGCTAAACCTGCTACATCGCATTGATTTGAAACTAAATCAAGTGTTTCGCTTGGATATGAAGCTAACTCGTTTGTTTAGTCTGCATTTGAAGCTAATCACTTATATAGCATGTATCTGAAGCTAAATCATTTGTGTCGCATGGATTTGAAGCTAAGCCTTCTACTTCGCATTGATTTGAAGCTAAGTCATGTGTTTCGCATGCATTTGAAGCTAACTCGTTTGTTTCGCATGCAGTTGAAGCTAAATCATGTTTATCACATCTATCTAAAGCTAAACCATTTGTGTCGCACTGATTTGAAGCTAAATCATGTGATTCGCATACAGCTGAAGCTATATCACCTATATCCCAAGTGTTTGAAGCTCAATCATTTGTTTCGCATGGATTTGAAGCAAAACCTTCTAAATCGCATTGATTTGAAGCTAAATCATGTGATTCGCTTGGATTTGAAGCTAACTCGTTTGTTTCGTCTGCATTTGAAGCTATATCACTTATATCGCAAGTGTTTGAAGCTAAATCATTTGTTTTGCATGGATTTGTAGCTAAACCTTCTACATAGCATTGATTTGAAACTTAATCATGTGTTTTGCATGGATTTGAAGCTAACTCGTGTGTTTCTCCTGCATTTGAAGCTATATCTCTTATATCGCATGTACCTGAAGCTGAATCATTTGCGTCGCATGGATTTGAAGCTAAACCTTCTACATCTCATTGATTTACAGCTAAATCATGTGTTTCGCTTGTATTTGAAGCTAACTCGTTTGTTTCGTCTGCGTTTGAAGCTATATCACTTATATCGCAAGTATCTGAAGCTAGATCATTTGTTTCGCGTGGATTTGAAGCTAAACCTTCTACATCGCATTGATTTGAAGCTAAATCATTTGTGCCGCATGGATTTGAAACTAAACCTTCTACATAGCATTGATTTTAAGCTTAATCATGTGTTTTGCATGGATTTGAAGCTAACTCTTTTGTTTCGACTGCATTTGAAGCTATATCACATATATCCCAAGTGTTTGAAGCTAAGTCATTTGTTTCGCACGGATTTGAAGCTAAACCTTCTACATCGGATTGATTTGAAGCTAAATCATGTGATTCGCTTGGATATGAAGCTAACTCGTTTGTTTAGTCTGCATTTGAAGCTAATCACTTATATAGCAAGTATCTGAAGCTAAACCATTTGTGTAGCATGGATTTGAAGCTAAACCTTCTACATAGCATTGATTTGAAGCTCAATCATCTGTTTCGCATGGATTTGAAGCAAACTCGTTTGTTTCGACTGCATTTGAAGCTATATCACTTATATCCCAAGTGTTTGAAGCTAAATCATTTCTTTTGCATGGATTTGAAGCTAAACCTTCTACATCGCATTGATTTGAAGCTAAATCATGAGTTTCGCTTGAATTTGAAACTAAACCTTCTACATCGCATTGATTTGAAGCTAAATCATGTGTTTCGCTTGGATATGAAGCTAACTCGTTTGTTTAGTCGCATTGGAACTGTATCACTTATATCGCAAGTATCTGAAGCTAAATCATTTGTGTCGCATGAATTTGAAACTAAACCTTCTACATAGCATTGACTTGAAGATTAATCATATGTTTTGCATGGATTTGAAGCTAACTCGTTTGTTTCGATTGCATTTGAAGCTATATCACTTATATCCCAAGTCTTTGAAGCTAAATCATTTGTTTCGTATGGATTTGAAGCTAAACCTTCTTCATCGTATTGATTTGAAGCCGAATCATGTGATTCTCTTGGATTTGAAGCTCACTCGTTCGTTTCGTCTGCATTTGAAGCTATATCACTTATATCGCAAGGATCTGAAGCTAAATCATTGGTTTCGACTGCATTTGAAGCTATATCACATATATCCCAAGTGCTTGAAGCTAAGTCATTTGTTTCGCATGGATTTGAAGCTAAACCTTCTACATCGGATTGATTTGAAGCTAAATCATGTGTTTCGCTTGGATATGAAGCTAACTCGTTTGTTTAGTCTGCATTTGAAGCTAATCACTTATATCGCAAGCATCTGATGCTAAATCATTTGTTTCGCATGGATTTGTAGCTAAACCTTCTATATCGCATTGATTTTAAGCTAAATCATGTGTTTCGGTTGGATACGAAGCTAACTCGTTTCTTTCGTCTGCATTTGAAGCTGTGCCACTTATATCACAACTATCTGATGCTAAATCATTGGTTTCGCAAGGATTTGAAGCTACACCTTCTACATCGCATTGATTTGCTGCTAAATCATGTGTTTCGCATGGAATTGAATCTAACTGGTTTGTTTCGTCTGCATTTGAAGCTATGCCACTTATATTGCAAGTATCTGAAGCTTAATCATTGGTTTCGCACGGATTTGAAGCTAAACCTTCTACATCGTATTGATTTGCTGATAAATCATGTGTTTCGCATGGATTTGAAGCTAACTCGTTTGTTTCGTCTGCATTTGAAGCTATATCACTTACATCCCAAGTGTTTGAAGCTAAATCATTTGTTTCGCATGGATTTGAAGCTAAACCTTCTACATCGCATTGATTTGCTTTTAAATCATGTGTTTCGCTTGGATTTGTAGCTAATTCGTTTTTTACGCATGCAGTTGAATCTAAATAACGTATATCACAAGTATTTGTAGCTTAACCATTTGTTTTGCATGGATTTAAAGCTTAACCTTCTACATCGCATTGATTTGCTGCTAAATCATGCGTTTCCCTTGTTTTTGAAGCTAACTCGTTTCTTGCGTATGCAGTTGAAGCTATATCACCTATATCCCAAGTGTTTGAAGCTCAATCTTTTGTATCGCATGGATTTGGAGCTAAACCTTCTACGTCGCATTGATTTGCAGCCAAATCATGCGTTTCGCATGGATTTTAAGCTAACTCGTTTGTTTCGTCTTCATTTGAAACTATGTCACTTATATCGCAAGTATCTGATGCTAAATCATTTGTTTCGCATGGATTTGAAGCTAAACCTTCTACATCGGATTGATTTGCAGCTAAACCTTCTACAACGCATTGATTTGCAGCTAAATGATGTGTTTCGCATGGATTTGAAGTTAAACCTTCTACATCGCATTGATTTGCAACTAAAACTTGTTTTTCGCATGGACTTGAAGCTAAATCGATTGTTTGCCTTTCATTTGAAGCTATATCACTTATATCGCAAGTATCTCATGCTAAATCATTTGTGTCGCATGGATTTGAAGCTAACACGTTTGTTTCGTCTGCATGTGAAGCTATATCACTTATATCCCGAGTGTTTGAAGCTACATCATTTGTTTCGCATGGATTCGAAGGTAATTTGTTTCGCCTGCATTTGTAGCTATATCACTTGTATCGCAAGTATTTGAAAAAAATCATTTGTATCGCATGGATTTGAAGCTAACTCGTTTACTTCGCCTGCATTTGAAGCTATATCACTTATATCCCAAGTGTTTGATGCTAAATCATTTGTTTCGCATG
Organism: Megalopta genalis; assembly: GCF_051020955.1. Taxonomy (NCBI): domain Eukaryota; kingdom Metazoa; phylum Arthropoda; class Insecta; order Hymenoptera; family Halictidae; genus Megalopta; species Megalopta genalis. The sequence goes on from NW_027477443.1 coordinate 37,872, forward strand.
GATTTGAAGCTAAACCTTCTACAGCGCATTGATATGAAGCTAAATCATGTGATTCGCTTGGATTTGGAACTAACTTGTTTGTTTCTTCTGCATTTGAAGCTATGTCACTTATATCGCAAGTATCCGAATCTAAATCATAGGTTTCGCATGGATTTGAAGCTAACTCGTTTGTTGCGTAAGCAGTTGAAGCTATATCACCTATATCCCAAGTGTTTGAAGCTCAATCTTTTGTATCGCATGGATTTGAAGCTAAACCTTCTAAATCGCATTGATTTGAAGATAAATCATGTGATTCGCTTGGATTTGGAACTAACTCGTTTGTTTCTTCTGCATTTGAAGCTATGTCACTTATATCGCAAGTATCCGAATCTAAATCATAGGTTTCGCATGGATTTGAAGCTAAACCTTCTACATCGCATTGATTTGCTGCTAAATCATGTGTTTCGCTTGGTTTTGAAGCTAATTCGTTTGTTAGGCATGCAGTTGAATCTAAATAACGTATATCACAAGTATTTGTAGCTAAACCATTTGTTACGCATGCATTTAAAGCTAAACCTTCTACATCGCATTGATTTGCTGCTAAATCATGTATTTCGCAAGGAATTGAATCTAACTGGTTTGTTTCGTCTGCATTTGAAACTATGCCACTTAGTTCGCAAGTATCTGAAGCTTAATCATTGGTATCGCATGGATTTGAAGCTAGACCTTCTACATCGCATTGATTTGCAGCTAAATCATGTGTTTCGCATGGATTTGAATGTAAACCTTCTAAACCGAATTGATTTGAAGCTAAATCATGTGTGTCGCATGGACTTGAAGCTAACTCGTTTGTTTCGTCTGCATTTGAAGCTATATCACTTATATCGCAAGTTACTGATGCTAAATCATTTGTTCCGCATGAAATTGAAGCTAAGCCTTCTACTTCGCATTGATTTGAAACGAAATCATGTATATCGCATGGATTTTGAAGCTAACTCGGGTGTTTCGTCTGCATTTGAAGCTATATCACTTATATCGCAGTATCTGAACCTAAATCATATGTTTCGCATGGGTTTGAAACTAACTGGTTTGTTTCGTCTGCATTTGAAGCTATGTCACTTATATCGCAAGTATCCGAATCTAAATCATTGGTTTCGCATGGATTTGAAGCTAAACCTTCTACATCGCATTGATTTGCTGATAAATCATGTGTTTCGCATGGATTTGAAGCTAACTCGTTTGTTTCGTCTGCATTTGAAGCTATATCACTTATATCCCAAGTGTTTGAAGCTAAATCATTTGTTCCGCATGGATTTGAAGCTAAACCTTCTACAGCGCATTGATATGAAGCTAAATCATGTGTTTCTCTTGGTTTTGAAGCTAACTCGTTTGTTTCGCATGCAGCTGAAGATATATAACCTATATCCCAAGTGTTTGAAGCTTAATCATTTGTTTCGCATGGATTTGAAGCTATATCACTTGTATCGTATGTATTTGAAGAAAAATCATTTGGTTCGCATGGATTTGAAGCTAAACCTTCTACATCGCATTGATTTGCAGCTAAATCATGTGTTCCGCATGGATTTGAAGCTAAGACTTCTACTTCGCATTGATTTGAAGCTAAATCATGTGATTCGCTTGGCTTTGAAGCTATCTCGTTTGTTTCGCCTGCATTTGAAGCTATATCACTTGTATCGTATGTATTTGAAGAAAACTCATTTGGTTCGCATGGATTTGAAGCTAAACCTTCTACATCGCATTGATTTGCAGCTAAATCATGTGTTTCGCCTGGATTTGAATCTAAACCTTCTAAACCGAATTGATTTGAAGCTAAATCATGTGTGTCGCATGGACTTGTAGCTAACTCGTTTGTTTCGTCTGCATTTGAAGCTATATCAATTATATCGCAAGTATATCATGCTTAATCATTTGTTTCGCATGGATTTGAAGCTAAACCTTCTACATCGCATTTATTTGTAGCTAAATCATGTGTTTCGCATGGATTTTGAAGCAAACTCGGTTGTTTCGTCTGCATTTGATACTATATCACTTATATCGCAAGTATCTGATGCTAAATCATTTGTTTCGCATGGATTTGAAGCTAACACGTTTGTTTCGTCTGCATGTGAAGCTATATCACTTATATCCCGAGTGTTTGAAGCTACATCAGTTGTTTCGCACGGATTCGAAGCTAAACCTTCTACATCGCGTTGTTTTGCAGTCCAATCATATGTTTCGCATGGATTTGAAGCTAACTCGATTGTTTCCCCTGCATTTGAAACTATATCACTTATACCGCAAGAATCTGAAGCTAAATCATTGGTTTCGCGTGGATTTGAAGCTAAACTTTCTACATCGCATTGATTTGAAGCTAAATCATGTGTTTCGCATGCATTTGAAGCTAACTCGTTTCTTTCGTCTGCATTTGAAGCTGTGCCACTTATATCACAACTATCTAAAGCTAAATCATTGGTTTCGCAAGGATTTGAAGCTACACCTTCTTCATCGCATTGATTTGCTGCTAAATAATGTGTTTCGCATGGAATTGAATCTAACTGGTTTGTTTCGTTTGCATTTGAAGCTATGTCACTTATATCGCAAGTATCCGAATCTAAATCATTGGTTTCGCATGGATTTGAAGCTAAACATTCTACATCGCATTGATTTGCTGCTAAATCATGTATTTCGCAAGGAATTGAATCTAACTGGTTTGTTTCGTCTGCATTTGAAACTATGCCACTTATATCGCAAGTATCTGAAGCTTAATCATTGGTTTCGCATGGATTTGAAGCTAAACCTTCTACATCGCAATGATTTGCAGCTAAATCATGCGTTTCGCATGGATTTTAAGCTATCTCGTTTGTTCGTCTGCATTTGAAACTGTGTCACTTATATCGCAAGTATCTGAAGCTAAATCATTGGTTTCGCATGGATTTGAAGCTAAACCTTCTACATCGCAATGATTTGCAGCTAAATCATGCGTTTCGCATGGATTTCATGCTATGTCACTTATATCGCAAGTATCTGAAGCTAAATCATTTGTGTCGTATGGATATGAAGCTAAACCTTCTACATAGCATTGATTTGAAGCTTAATCATGTGTTTTGCATGGATTTGAAGCAAACTCGTTTGTTTCGACTGCATTTGAAGCTATATCACTTATATCCCAAGTGTTTGAAGCTAAATCAATTCTTTCGCATGGATTTGAAGCTAAACCTTCTACATCGCATTGATTTGAAGCTAAATCATGAGTTTCGCTTGAATTTGAAGCTAAACCTTCTACATCGCATTGATTTGAAGCTAAATCATGTGTTTCGCTTGGATATGAAGCTAACTCGTTTGTTTATTCTGCATTTGAAGCTAATCACTTATATAGCAACTATCTGAAGCTAAATCATTTGTATCGCTTGGATTTGAAGCTAAGCCTTCTACTTCGCATTGATTTGAAGCTAAGTCATGTGTTTCGCTTGGATATGAAGCAAACTCGTTTGTTTAATCTGCATGTGAAGCTATATCATTCATATCGCAAGTGTCTGAAGCTAAATCATTTGTGCCGCATGGATTTGAAACTAAACCTTCTACATAGCATTGATTTTAAGCTTAATCATGTGTTTTGCATGGATTTGAAGCTAACTCTTTTGTTTCGACTGCATTTGAAGCTATATCACATATATCCCAAGTGTTTAAAGCTAAGTCATTTGTTTCGCATGGATTTGTAGCTAAACCTTCTACATAGCATTGATTTGAAGCTCAATCATCTGTTTCGCATGGACTTGAAACTAACTCGATTGTTTCGCATGCAGCTGAAGCTATATCACCTATATCCCAAGTGTTTGAAGCTAAAACATTTGTGTAGCATGGATTTGAAGCTAAACCTTCTACATAGCATTGATTTGAAGCTTAATCATGTGTTTTGCATGGATTTGAAGCTAACTCTTTTGTTTCGACTGCATTTGAAGCTATATCACATATATCCCAAGTGTTTAAAGCTAAGTCATTTGTTTCGCATGGATTTGTAGCTAAACCTTCTACATAGCATTGATTTGAAGCTCAATCATCTGTTTCGCATGGACTTGAAACTAACTCGATTGTTTCGCATGCAGCTGAAGCTATATCACCTATATCCCAAGTGTTTGAAGCTAAAACATTTGTGTAGCATGGATTTGAAGCTAAACCTTCTACATCGCATTGATTTGCTGCTAAATCATCTGCTTCGCTGGAATTTGAAGGTAAACCTTCTAACCTCGCATTGATTTGAAGCTAAATAATGTGATCCGCTTGGATTTGAATCTAAGCCTTACACTTCGCATCGATTTGAAGCTAAATAATGTGTATCGCATGGATTTCGAAGCTAACTCGATTGAATCGTCTGCATTTGAAGCTATATCACTTACATCGCAAGTATCTGAAGCTAAATCATCTGTGTCGCATGGATTTGAAACTAAACCTTCTACATAGCATTGATTTGAAGCTTAATCATGTGTTTTGCATGGATTTGAAGCTAACTCGTTTGTTTCGTCTGCACTTGAAGCTATATCACTTATATCGCAAGGATCTGAAGCTAAATCATTGGTTTCGACTGCATTTGAAGCTATATCACATATATCCCAAGTGTGTGTAGCTAAGTCATTTGTTTCGCATGGATTTGAAGCTAAACCTTCTACATCGGATTGATTTGAAGCTAAATCATGTGTTTCGCTTGGATATGAAGCTAACTCGTTTGTTTAGTCTGCATTTGAAGCTAATCACTTATATAGCAAGTATCTCAAGCTAAATCATTTGTGTCGCATGAATTTGAAGCTAAGCCTTCTACTTCGCATTGATTTGAAGCTAAGTCATGCGTTTCGCTTGGATATGAAGCAAACTCGTTCGTTTAATCTGCATGTGAAGCTATATCACTCATATCGCAAGTGTCTGAAGCTAAATCATTTGTGCCGCATGGATTTGAAACTAAACCTTCTACATAGCATTGACTTGAAGATTAATCATATGTTTTGCATGGATTTGATGCTAACTCGTTTGTTTCGACTGCATTTGAAGCTATATCCCTTATATCGCAAGTATCTGAAGCTAGATCATTTGTTTCGCGTGGATTTGAAGCTAAACCTTCTACATCGCAATGATTTGCAGCTAAATCATGTGTTTCGCATGGATTTGAAACTAACTCGTTCGTTTCGCCTGCATTTCATGCTATGTCACTTACATCGCAAGTATCTGAAGCTAAATCATTTGTGTCGCATGGATTTGAAGCTAAACCTTCTACATAGCATTGATTTGAAGCTCAATCATCTGTTTCGCATGGACTTGAAACTAACTCGTTTGTTTCGCATGCAGCTGAAGCTATATCACCTATATCCCAAGTGTTTGAAGCTAAACCATTAGTGTAGCATGGATTTGAAGCTAAACCTTCTACATAGCATTGATTTGAAGCTTAATCATGTGTTTTGCATGGATTTGAAGCAAACTCGTTTGTTTTGACTGCATTTGAAGCTATATCACTTATATCCCAAGTGTTTGAAGCTAAATCATTTGTTACGTATGGATTTGAAGCTAAACCTTCTACATCGGATTGATTTGAAGCTAAATCATGTGTTTCGGTTGGATATTAAGGTAACTCCTTTGTTTAGTCTGCATTTGAATCTAATCACTTATATGGCAAGTGTCTGAAGCTAAATCATTTGTTTCGCATGGATTTGAAGCTAAGCCTTCTACATCGCATTGATTTGAAGCAAAATCATGAGTTTCGCTTGAATTTGATGCTAAACCTTCTACATCGCATTGATTTGAAGCTAAATCATGTGTTTCGCTTGGATATGAAGCTAACTCGTTTGTTTAGTCTGCATTTGAAGCTAATCACTTATATCGCAAGTATTTGAAGCTAAATAATTTGTATCCCATGGATTTGAAGTTAAACCTTCTCCATCGCATTGATTTGCAGCTGAATCATGTGTTTCGCATGGACTTGAAGCTAACTCGTTCGTTTCGCCTGCATTTCATGCTATATCACTTATATCGCAAGTATCTGAAGCTAAATCATTTGTTTCGCATGGATTTGAAGCTATACCTTCTGCATCGAATTGATTTGAAGCTAAATCATGTGTTTCGCTTGGATTTGAAGCTAACTCGCTTGTTTCGCATGCAGTTGATGCTAAATCATATATATCACAAGAATCTGAAGCTAAACCATTTGTTTCGCATGGATTTGAAGCAAAACCTTCTACATTCATTGATTTGCAGCTAAATCATGTGTTTCGCATGGATTTGATGCTAACGCGATGGTTTCGCCTGCATTTGAAGCTATATCACTTATATCGCAAGTATCTGAAGCTAAATCATTGGTTTCGCATGGATTTGAAGCTAAACATTCTACATCGCATAGATTTGAAGCTAGCTCGTTTGTTCCGTCTGAATTTGAACCTATATCTCTTATATCGCAAGTATCTGAAGCTGAATCATTTGTTCCTCATTGATTTAAAGCTAAGCCTTGTACTTCGCATTGATTTGAAGATAAATCATGTGTATCGCATGGATTTGAAACTAACTCGTTCGTTTCGCCTGCATTTCATGCTATGTCACTTACATCGCAAGTATCTGAAGCTAAATCATTCGTGTCGCATGGATTTGAAGCTAAACCTTCTACATAGCATTGATTTGAAGCTAAATCATGTGTTTCGCATGCATTTGAAGCTAACTCGTTTCTTTCGTCTGCATTTGAAGCTGTGCCACTTATATCACAACTATCTAAAGCTAAATCATTGGTTTCGCAAGGATTTGAAGCTACACCTTCTTCATCGCATTGATTTGCTGCTAAATAATGTGTTTCGCATGGAATTGAATCTAACTGGTTTGTTTCGTTTGCATTTGAAGCTATGTCACTTATATCGCAAGTATCCGAATCTAAATCATTGGTTTCGCATGGATTTGAAGCTAAACATTCTACATCGCATTGATTTGCTGCTAAATCATGTATTTCGCAAGGAATTGAATCTAACTGGTTTGTTTCGTCTGCATTTGAAACTATGCCACTTATATCGCAAGTATCTGAAGCTTAATCATTGGTTTCGCATGGATTTGAAGCTAAACCTTCTACATCGCAATGATTTGCAGCTAAATCATGCGTTTCGCATGGATTTTAAGCTATCTCGTTTGTTCGTCTGCATTTGAAACTGTGTCACTTATATCGCAAGTATCTGAAGCTAAATCATTGGTTTCGCATGGATTTGAAGCTAAACCTTCTACATCGCAATGATTTGCAGCTAAATCATGCGTTTCGCATGGATTTGAAACTAACTCGTTCATTTCGCCTGCATTTCATGCTATGTCACTTATATCGCAAGTATCTGAAGCTAAATCATTTGTGTCGTATGGATATGAAGCTAAACCTTCTACATAGCATTGATTTGAAGCTTAATCATGTGTTTTGCATGGATTTGAAGCAAACTCGTTTGTTTCGACTGCATTTGAAGCTATATCACTTATATCCCAAGTGTTTGAAGCTAAATCATTTCTTTCGCATGGATTTGAAGCTAAACCTTCTACATCGCATTGATTTGAAGCTAAATCATGAGTTTCGCTTGAATTTGAAGCTAAACCTTCTACATCGCATTGATTTGAAGCTAAATCATGTGTTTCGCTTGGTTATGAAGCTAACTCGTTTGTTTATTCTGCATTTGAAGCTAATCACTTATATAGCAACTATCTGAAGCTAAATCATTTGTATCGCTTGGATTTGAAGCTAAGCCTTCTACTTCGCATTGATTTGAAGCTAAGTCATGTGTTTCGCTTGGATATGAAGCAAACTCGTTTGTTTAATCTGCATGTGAAGCTATATCATTCATATCGCAAGTGTCTGAAGCTAAATCATTTGTGCCGCATGGATTTGAAACTAAACCTTCTACATAGCATTGATTTTAAGCTTAATCATGTGTTTTGCATGGATTTGAAGCTAACTCTTTTGTTTCGACTGCATTTGAAGCTATATCACATATATCCCAAGTTTTTAAAGCTAAGTCATTTGTTTCGCATGGATTTGTAGCTAAACCTTCTACATAGCATTGATTTGAAGCTCAATCATCTGTTTCGCATGGACTTGAAACTAACTCGATTGTTTCGCATGCAGCTGAAGCTATATCACCTATATCCCAAGTGTTTGAAGCTAAAACATTTGTGTAGCATGGATTTGAAGCTAAACCTTCTACATAGCATTGATTTGAAGCTTAATCATGTGTTTTGCATGGATTTGAAGCTAACTCTTTTGTTTCGACTGCATTTGAAGCTATATCACATATATCCCAAGTGTTTAAAGCTAAGTCATTTGTTTCGCATGGATTTGTAGCTAAACCTTCTACATAGCATTGATTTGAAGCTTAATCATGTGTTTTGCATGGATTTGAAGCTAACTCGTTTGTTTCGTCTGCACTTGAAGCTATATCACTTATATCGCAAGGATCTGAAGCTAAATCATTGGTTTCGACTGCATTTGAAGCTATATCACATATATCCCAAGTGTGTGTAGCTAAGTCATTTGTTTCGCATGGATTTGAAGCTAAACCTTCTACATCGGATTGATTTGAAGCTAAATCATGTGTTTCGCTTGGATATGAAGCTAACTCGTTTGTTTAGTCTGCATTTGAAGCTAATCACTTATATAGCAAGTATCTCAAGCTAAATCATTTGTGTCGCATGAATTTGAAGCTAAGCCTTCTACTTCGCATTGATTTGATGCTAAGTCATGCGTTTCGCTTGGATATGAAGCAAACTCGTTCGTTTAATCTGCATGTGAAGCTATATCACTCATATCGCAAGTGTCTGAAGCTAAATCATTTGTGCCGCATGGATTTGAAACTAAACCTTCTACATAGCATTGACTTGAAGATTAATCATATGTTTTGCATGGATTTGATGCTAACTCGTTTGTTTCGACTGCATTTGAAGCTATATCCCTTATATCGCAAGTATCTGAAGCTAGATCATTTGTTTCGCGTGGATTTGAAGCTAAACCTTCTACATCGCAATGATTTGCAGCTAAATCATGTGTTTCGCATGGATTTGAAACTAACTCGTTCGTTTCGCCTGCATTTCATGCTATGTCACTTACATCGCAAGTATCTGAAGCTAAATCATTTGTGTCGCATGGATTTGAAGCTAAACCTTCTACATAGCATTGATTTGAAGCTCAATCATCTGTTTCGCATGGACTTGAAACTAACTCGTTTGTTTCGCATGCAGCTGAAGCTATATCACCTATATCCCAAGTGTTTGAAGCTAAACCATTAGTGTAGCATGGATTTGAAGCTAAACCTTCTACATAGCATTGATTTGAAGCTTAATCATGTGTTTTGCATGGATTTGAAGCAAACTCGTTTGTTTTGACTGCATTTGAAGCTATATCACTTATATCCCAAGTGTTTGAAGCTAAATCATTTGTTACGTATGGATTTGAAGCTAAACCTTCTACATCGGATTGATTTGAAGCTAAATCATGTGTTTCGGTTGGATATTAAGGTAACTCGTTTGTTTATTCTGCATTTGAAGCTAATCACTTATATAGCAACTATCTGAAGCTAAATCATTTGTATCGCTTGGATTTGAAGCTAAGCCTTCTACTTCGCATTGATTTGAAGCTAAGTCATGTGTTTCGCTTGGATATGAAGCAAACTCGTTTGTTTAATCTGCATGTGAAGCTATATCATTCATATCGCAAGTGTCTGAAGCTAAATCATTTGTGCCGCATGGATTTGAAACTAAACCTTCTACATAGCATTGATTTTAAGCTTAATCATGTGTTTTGCATGGATTTGAAGCTAACTCTTTTGTTTCGACTGCATTTGAAGCTATATCACATATATCCCAAGTGTTTAAAGCTAAGTCATTTGTTTCGCATGGATTTGTAGCTAAACCTTCTACATAGCATTGATTTGAAGCTCAATCATCTGTTTCGCATGGACTTGAAACTAACTCGATTGTTTCGCATGCAGCTGAAGCTATATCACCTATATCCCAAGTGTTTGAAGCTAAAACATTTGTGTAGCATGGATTTGAAGCTAAACCTTCTACATAGCATTGATTTGAAGCTTAATCATGTGTTTTGCATGGATTTGAAGCAAACTCGTTTGTTTTGACTGCATTTGAAGCTATATCACTTATATCCCAAGTGTTTGAAGCTAAATCATTTGTTACGTATGGATTTGAAGCTAAACCTTCTACATCGGATTGATTTGAAGCTAAATCATGTGTTTCGGTTGGATATTAAGGTAACTCCTTTGTTTAGTCTGCATTTGAATCTAATCACTTATATGGCAAGTGTCTGAAGCTAAATCATTTGTTTCGCATGGATTTGAAGCTAAGCCTTCTACATCGCATTGATTTGAAGCAAAATCATGAGTTTCGCTTGAATTTGATGCTAAACCTTCTACATCGCATTGATTTGAAGCTAAATCATGTGTTTCGCTTGGATATGAAGCTAACTCGTTTGTTTAGTCTGCATTTGAAGCTAATCACTTATATCGCAAGTATTTGAAGCTAAATAATTTGTATCCCATGGATTTGAAGTTAAACCTTCTCCATCGCATTGATTTGCAGCTGAATCATGTGTTTCGCATGGACTTGAAGCTAACTCGTTCGTTTCGCCTGCATTTCATGCTATATCACTTATATCGCAAGTATCTGAAGCTAAATCATTTGTTTCGCATGGATTTGAAGCTATACCTTCTGCATCGAATTGATTTGAAGCTAAATCATGTGTTTCGCTTGGATTTGAAGCTAACTCGCTTGTTTCGCATGCAGTTGATGCTAAATCATATATATCACAAGAATCTGAAGCTAAACCATTTGTTTCGCATGGATTTGAAGCAAAACCTTCTACATTCATTGATTTGCAGCTAAATCATGTGTTTCGCATGGATTTGATGCTAACGCGATGGTTTCGCCTGCATTTGAAGCTATATCACTTATATCGCAAGTATCTGAAGCTAAATCATTGGTTTCGCATGGATTTGAAGCTAAACATTCTACATCGCATAGATTTGAAGCTAGCTCGTTTGTTCCGTCTGAATTTGAACCTATATCTCTTATATCGCAAGTATCTGAAGCTGAATCATTTGTTCCTCATTGATTTAAAGCTAAGCCTTGTACTTCGCATTGATTTGAAGATAAATCATGTGTATCGCATGGATTTGAAACTAACTCGTTCGTTTCGCCTGCATTTCATGCTATGTCACTTACATCGCAAGTATCTGAAGCTAAATCATTCGTGTCGCATGGATTTGAAGCTAAACCTTCTACATAGCATTGATTTGAAGCTAAATCATGTGTTTCGCATGCATTTGAAGCTAACTCGTTTCTTTCGTCTGCATTTGAAGCTGTGCCACTTATATCACAACTATCTAAAGCTAAATCATTGGTTTCGCAAGGATTTGAAGCTACACCTTCTTCATCGCATTGATTTGCTGCTAAATAATGTGTTTCGCATGGAATTGAATCTAACTGGTTTGTTTCGTTTGCATTTGAAGCTATGTCACTTATATCGCAAGTATCCGAATCTAAATCATTGGTTTCGCATGGATTTGAAGCTAAACATTCTACATCGCATTGATTTGCTGCTAAATCATGTATTTCGCAAGGAATTGAATCTAACTGGTTTGTTTCGTCTGCATTTGAAACTATGCCACTTATATCGCAAGTATCTGAAGCTTAATCATTGGTTTCGCATGGATTTGAAGCTAAACCTTCTACATCGCAATGATTTGCAGCTAAATCATGCGTTTCGCATGGATTTTAAGCTATCTCGTTTGTTCGTCTGCATTTGAAACTGTGTCACTTATATCGCAAGTATCTGAAGCTAAATCATTGGTTTCGCATGGATTTGAAGCTAAACCTTCTACATCGCAATGATTTGCAGCTAAATCATGCGTTTCGCATGGATTTGAAACTAACTCGTTCATTTCGCCTGCATTTCATGCTATGTCACTTATATCGCAAGTATCTGAAGCTAAATCATTTGTGTCGTATGGATATGAAGCTAAACCTTCTACATAGCATTGATTTGAAGCTTAATCATGTGTTTTGCATGGATTTGAAGCAAACTCGTTTGTTTCGACTGCATTTGAAGCTATATCACTTATATCCCAAGTGTTTGAAGCTAAATCATTTCTTTCGCATGGATTTGAAGCTAAACCTTCTACATCGCATTGATTTGAAGCTAAATCATGAGTTTCGCTTGAATTTGAAGCTAAACCTTCTACATCGCATTGATTTGAAGCTAAATCATGTGTTTCGCTTGGTTATGAAGCTAACTCGTTTGTTTATTCTGCATTTGAAGCTAATCACTTATATAGCAACTATCTGAAGCTAAATCATTTGTATCGCTTGGATTTGAAGCTAAGCCTTCTACTTCGCATTGATTTGAAGCTAAGTCATGTGTTTCGCTTGGATATGAAGCAAACTCGTTTGTTTAATCTGCATGTGAAGCTATATCATTCATATCGCAAGTGTCTGAAGCTAAATCATTTGTGCCGCATGGATTTGAAACTAAACCTTCTACATAGCATTGATTTTAAGCTTAATCATGTGTTTTGCATGGATTTGAAGCTAACTCTTTTGTTTCGACTGCATTTGAAGCTATATCACATATATCCCAAGTTTTTAAAGCTAAGTCATTTGTTTCGCATGGATTTGTAGCTAAACCTTCTACATAGCATTGATTTGAAGCTCAATCATCTGTTTCGCATGGACTTGAAACTAACTCGATTGTTTCGCATGCAGCTGAAGCTATATCACCTATATCCCAAGTGTTTGAAGCTAAAACATTTGTGTAGCATGGATTTGAAGCTAAACCTTCTACATAGCATTGATTTGAAGCTTAATCATGTGTTTTGCATGGATTTGAAGCTAACTCTTTTGTTTCGACTGCATTTGAAGCTATATCACATATATCCCAAGTGTTTAAAGCTAAGTCATTTGTTTCGCATGGATTTGTAGCTAAACCTTCTACATAGCATTGATTTGAAGCTTAATCATGTGTTTTGCATGGATTTGAAGCTAACTCGTTTGTTTCGTCTGCACTTGAAGCTATATCACTTATATCGCAAGGATCTGAAGCTAAATCATTGGTTTCGACTGCATTTGAAGCTATATCACATATATCCCAAGTGTGTGTAGCTAAGTCATTTGTTTCGCATGGATTTGAAGCTAAACCTTCTACATCGGATTGATTTGAAGCTAAATCATGTGTTTCGCTTGGATATGAAGCTAACTCGTTTGTTTAGTCTGCATTTGAAGCTAATCACTTATATAGCAAGTATCTCAAGCTAAATCATTTGTGTCGCATGAATTTGAAGCTAAGCCTTCTACTTCGCATTGATTTGAAGCTAAGTCATGCGTTTCGCTTGGATATGAAGCAAACTCGTTCGTTTAATCTGCATGTGAAGCTATATCACTCATATCGCAAGTGTCTGAAGCTAAATCATTTGTGCCGCATGGATTTGAAACTAAACCTTCTACATAGCATTGACTTGAAGATTAATCATATGTTTTGCATGGATTTGATGCTAACTCGTTTGTTTCGACTGCATTTGAAGCTATATCCCTTATATCGCAAGTATCTGAAGCTAGATCATTTGTTTCGCGTGGATTTGAAGCTAAACCTTCTACATCGCAATGATTTGCAGCTAAATCATGTGTTTCGCATGGATTTGAAACTAACTCGTTCGTTTCGCCTGCATTTCATGCTATGTCACTTACATCGCAAGTATCTGAAGCTAAATCATTTGTGTCGCATGGATTTGAAGCTAAACCTTCTACATAGCATTGATTTGAAGCTCAATCATCTGTTTCGCATGGACTTGAAACTAACTCGTTTGTTTCGCATGCAGCTGAAGCTATATCACCTATATCCCAAGTGTTTGAAGCTAAACCATTAGTGTAGCATGGATTTGAAGCTAAACCTTCTACATAGCATTGATTTGAAGCTTAATCATGTGTTTTGCATGGATTTGAAGCAAACTCGTTTGTTTTGACTGCATTTGAAGCTATATCACTTATATCCCAAGTGTTTGAAGCTAAATCATTTGTTACGTATGGATTTGAAGCTAAACCTTCTACATCGGATTGATTTGAAGCTAAATCATGTGTTTCGGTTGGATATTAAGGTAACTCGTTTGTTTATTCTGCATTTGAAGCTAATCACTTATATAGCAACTATCTGAAGCTAAATCATTTGTATCGCTTGGATTTGAAGCTAAGCCTTCTACTTCGCATTGATTTGAAGCTAAGTCATGTGTTTCGCTTGGATATGAAGCAAACTCGTTTGTTTAATCTGCATGTGAAGCTATATCATTCATATCGCAAGTGTCTGAAGCTAAATCATTTGTGCCGCATGGATTTGAAACTAAACCTTCTACATAGCATTGATTTTAAGCTTAATCATGTGTTTTGCATGGATTTGAAGCTAACTCTTTTGTTTCGACTGCATTTGAAGCTATATCACATATATCCCAAGTGTTTAAAGCTAAGTCATTTGTTTCGCATGGATTTGTAGCTAAACCTTCTACATAGCATTGATTTGAAGCTCAATCATCTGTTTCGCATGGACTTGAAACTAACTCGATTGTTTCGCATGCAGCTGAAGCTATATCACCTATATCCCAAGTGTTTGAAGCTAAAACATTTGTGTAGCATGGATTTGAAGCTAAACCTTCTACATAGCATTGATTTGAAGCTTAATCATGTGTTTTGCATGGATTTGAAGCTAACTCTTTTGTTTCGACTGCATTTGAAGCTATATCACATATATCCCAAGTGTTTAAAGCTAAGTCATTTGTTTCGCATGGATTTGTAGCTAAACCTTCTACATAGCATTGATTTGAAGCTCAATCATCTGTTTCGCATGGACTTGAAACTAACTCGATTGTTTCGCATGCAGCTGAAGCTATATCACCTATATCCCAAGTGTTTGAAGCTAAAACATTTGTGTAGCATGGATTTGAAGCTAAACCTTCTACATCGCATTGATTTGCTGCTAAATCATCTGCTTCGCTGGAATTTGAAGGTAAACCTTCTAACCTCGCATTGATTTGAAGCTAAATAATGTGATCCGCTTGGATTTGAATCTAAGCCTTACACTTCGCATCGATTTGAAGCTAAATAATGTGTATCGCATGGATTTCGAAGCTAACTCGATTGAATCGTCTGCATTTGAAGCTATATCACTTACATCGCAAGTATCTGAAGCTAAATCATCTGTGTCGCATGGATTTGAAACTAAACCTTCTACATAGCATTGATTTGAAGCTTAATCATGTGTTTTGCATGGATTTGAAGCTAACTCGTTTGTTTCGTCTGCACTTGAAGCTATATCACTTATATCGCAAGGATCTGAAGCTAAATCATTGGTTTCGACTGCATTTGAAGCTATATCACATATATCCCAAGTGTGTGTAGCTAAGTCATTTGTTTCGCATGGATTTGAAGCTAAACCTTCTACATCGGATTGATTTGAAGCTAAATCATGTGTTTCGCTTGGATATGAAGCTAACTCGTTTGTTTAGTCTGCATTTGAAGCTAATCACTTATATAGCAAGTATCTCAAGCTAAATCATTTGTGTCGCATGAATTTGAAGCTAAGCCTTCTACTTCGCATTGATTTGAAGCTAAGTCATGCGTTTCGCTTGGATATGAAGCAAACTCGTTCGTTTAATCTGCATGTGAAGCTATATCACTCATATCGCAAGTGTCTGAAGCTAAATCATTTGTGCCGCATGGATTTGAAACTAAACCTTCTACATAGCATTGACTTGAAGATTAATCATATGTTTTGCATGGATTTGATGCTAACTCGTTTGTTTCGACTGCATTTGAAGCTATATCCCTTATATCGCAAGTATCTGAAGCTAGATCATTTGTTTCGCGTGGATTTGAAGCTAAACCTTCTACATCGCAATGATTTGCAGCTAAATCATGTGTTTCGCATGGATTTGAAACTAACTCGTTCGTTTCGCCTGCATTTCATGCTATGTCACTTACATCGCAAGTATCTGAAGCTAAATCATTTGTGTCGCATGGATTTGAAGCTAAACCTTCTACATAGCATTGATTTGAAGCTCAATCATCTGTTTCGCATGGACTTGAAACTAACTCGTTTGTTTCGCATGCAGCTGAAGCTATATCACCTATATCCCAAGTGTTTGAAGCTAAACCATTAGTGTAGCATGGATTTGAAGCTAAACCTTCTACATAGCATTGATTTGAAGCTTAATCATGTGTTTTGCATGGATTTGAAGCAAACTCGTTTGTTTTGACTGCATTTGAAGCTATATCACTTATATCCCAAGTGTTTGAAGCTAAATCATTTGTTACGTATGGATTTGAAGCTAAACCTTCTACATCGGATTGATTTGAAGCTAAATCATGTGTTTCGGTTGGATATTAAGGTAACTCCTTTGTTTAGTCTGCATTTGAATCTAATCACTTATATGGCAAGTGTCTGAAGCTAAATCATTTGTTTCGCATGGATTTGAAGCTAAGCCTTCTACATCGCATTGATTTGAAGCAAAATCATGAGTTTCGCTTGAATTTGATGCTAAACCTTCTACATCGCATTGATTTGAAGCTAAATCATGTGTTTCGCTTGGATATGAAGCTAACTCGTTTGTTTAGTCTGCATTTGAAGCTAATCACTTATATCGCAAGTATTTGAAGCTAAATAATTTGTATCCCATGGATTTGAAGTTAAACCTTCTCCATCGCATTGATTTGCAGCTGAATCATGTGTTTCGCATGGACTTGAAGCTAACTCGTTCGTTTCGCCTGCATTTCATGCTATATCACTTATATCGCAAGTATCTGAAGCTAAATCATTTGTTTCGCATGGATTTGAAGCTATACCTTCTGCATCGAATTGATTTGAAGCTAAATCATGTGTTTCGCTTGGATTTGAAGCTAACTCGCTTGTTTCGCATGCAGTTGATGCTAAATCATATATATCACAAGAATCTGAAGCTAAACCATTTGTTTCGCATGGATTTGAAGCAAAACCTTCTACATTCATTGATTTGCAGCTAAATCATGTGTTTCGCATGGATTTGATGCTAACGCGATGGTTTCGCCTGCATTTGAAGCTATATCACTTATATCGCAAGTATCTGAAGCTAAATCATTGGTTTCGCATGGATTTGAAGCTAAACATTCTACATCGCATAGATTTGAAGCTAGCTCGTTTGTTCCGTCTGAATTTGAACCTATATCTCTTATATCGCAAGTATCTGAAGCTGAATCATTTGTTCCTCATTGATTTAAAGCTAAGCCTTGTACTTCGCATTGATTTGAAGATAAATCATGTGTATCGCATGGATTTGAAACTAACTCGTTCGTTTCGCCTGCATTTCATGCTATGTCACTTACATCGCAAGTATCTGAAGCTAAATCATTCGTGTCGCATGGATTTGAAGCTAAACCTTCTACATAGCATTGATTTGAAGCTAAATCATGTGTTTCGCATGCATTTGAAGCTAACTCGTTTCTTTCGTCTGCATTTGAAGCTGTGCCACTTATATCACAACTATCTAAAGCTAAATCATTGGTTTCGCAAGGATTTGAAGCTACACCTTCTTCATCGCATTTATTTGCTGCTAAATAATGTGTTTCGCATGGAATTGAATCTAACTGGTTTGTTTCGTTTGCATTTGAAGCTATGTCACTTATATCGCAAGTATCCGAATCTAAATCATTGGTTTCGCATGGATTTGAAGCTAAACATTCTACATCGCATTGATTTGCTGCTAAATCATGTATTTCGCAAGGAATTGAATCTAACTGGTTTGTTTCGTCTGCATTTGAAACTATGCCACTTATATCGCAAGTATCTGAAGCTTAATCATTGGTTTCGCATGGATTTGAAGCTAAACCTTCTACATCGCAATGATTTGCAGCTAAATCATGCGTTTCGCATGGATTTTAAGCTATCTCGTTTGTTCGTCTGCATTTGAAACTGTGTCACTTATATCGCAAGTATCTGAAGCTAAATCATTGGTTTCGCATGGATTTGAAGCTAAACCTTCTACATCGCAATGATTTGCAGCTAAATCATGCGTTTCGCATGGATTTGAAACTAACTCGTTCGTTTCGCCTGCATTTCATGCTATGTCACTTATATCGCAAGTATCTGAAGCTAAATCATTTGTGTCGTATGGATATGAAGCTAAACCTTCTACATAGCATTGATTTGAAGCTTAATCATGTGTTTTGCATGGATTTGAAGCAAACTCGTTTGTTTCGACTGCATTTGAAGCTATATCACTTATATCCCAAGTGTTTGAAGCTAAATCATTTCTTTCGCATGGATTTGAAGCTAAACCTTCTACATCGCATTGATTTGAAGCTAAATCATGAGTTTCGCTTGAATTTGAAGCTAAACCTTCTACATCGCATTGATTTGAAGCTAAATCATGTGTTTCGCTTGGATATGAAGCTAACTCGTTTGTTTATTCTGCATTTGAAGCTAATCACTTATATAGCAACTATCTGAAGCTAAATCATTTGTATCGCTTGGATTTGAAGCTAAGTCTTCTACTTCGCATTGATTTGAAGCTAAGTCATGTGTTTCGCTTGGATATGAAGCAAACTCGTTTGTTTAATCTGCATGTGAAGCTATATCATTCATATCGCAAGTGTCTGAAGCTAAATCATTTGTGCCGCATGGATTTGAAACTAAACCTTCTACATAGCATTGATTTTAAGCTTAATCATTTGTTTTGCATGGATTTGAAGCTAACTCTTTTGTTTCGACTGCATTTGAAGCTATATCACATATATCCCAAGTTTTTAAAGCTAAGTCATTTGTTTCGCATGGATTTGTAGCTAAACCTTCTACATAGCATTGATTTGAAGCTCAATCATCTGTTTCGCATGGACTTGAAACTAACTCGATTGTTTCGCATGCAGCTGAAGCTATATCACCTATATCCCAAGTGTTTGAAGCTAAAACATTTGTGTAGCATGGATTTGAAGCTAAACCTTCTACATAGCATTGATTTGAAGCTTAATCATGTGTTTTGCATGGATTTGAAGCTAACTCTTTTGTTTCGACTGCATTTGAAGCTATATCACATATATCCCAAGTGTTTAAAGCTAAGTCATTTGTTTCGCATGGATTTGTAGCTAAACCTTCTACATAGCATTGATTTGAAGCTTAATCATGTGTTTTGCATGGATTTGAAGCTAACTCGTTTGTTTCGTCTGCACTTGAAGCTATATCACTTATATCGCAAGGATCTGAAGCTAAATCATTGGTTTCGACTGCATTTGAAGCTATATCACATATATCCCAAGTGTGTGTAGCTAAGTCATTTGTTTCGCATGGATTTGAAGCTAAACCTTCTACATCGGATTGATTTGAAGCTAAATCATGTGTTTCGCTTGGATATGAAGCTAACTCGTTTGTTTAGTCTGCATTTGAAGCTAATCACTTATATAGCAAGTATCTCAAGCTAAATCATTTGTGTCGCATGAATTTGAAGCTAAGCATTCTACTTCGCATTGATTTGAAGCTAAGTCATGCGTTTCGCTTGGATATGAAGCAAACTCGTTCGTTTAATCTGCATGTGAAGCTATATCACTCATATCGCAAGTGTCTGAAGCTAAATCATTTGTGCCGCATGGATTTGAAACTAAACCTTCTACATAGCATTGACTTGAAGATTAATCATATGTTTTGCATGGATTTGATGCTAACTCGTTTGTTTCGACTGCATTTGAAGCTATATCCCTTATATCGCAAGTATCTGAAGCTAGATCATTTGTTTCGCGTGGATTTGAAGCTAAACCTTCTACATCGCAATGATTTGCAGCTAAATCATGTGTTTCGCATGGATTTGAAACTAACTCGTTCGTTTCGCCTGCATTTCATGCTATGTCACTTACATCGCAAGTATCTGAAGCTAAATCATTTGTGTCGCATGGATTTGAAGCTAAACCTTCTACATAGCATTGATTTGAAGCTCAATCATCTGTTTCGCATGGACTTGAAACTAACTCGTTTGTTTCGCATGCAGCTGAAGCTATATCACCTATATCCCAAGTGTTTGAAGCTAAACCATTAGTGTAGCATGGATTTGAAGCTAAACCTTCT
Organism: Megalopta genalis; assembly: GCF_051020955.1. Lineage (NCBI taxonomy): Eukaryota > Metazoa > Arthropoda > Insecta > Hymenoptera > Halictidae > Megalopta > Megalopta genalis. Next base: position 57,973 of record NW_027477443.1, read on the forward strand.
ACATAGCATTGATTTGAAGCTTAATCATGTGTTTTGCATGGATTTGAAGCAAACTCGTTTGTTTTGACTGCATTTGAAGCTATATCACTTATATCCCAAGTGTTTGAAGCTAAATCATTTGTTACGTATGGATTTGAAGCTAAACCTTCTACATCGGATTGATTTGAAGCTAAATCATGTGTTTCGGTTGGATATTAAGGTAACTCCTTTGTTTAGTCTGCATTTGAATCTAATCACTTATATGGCAAGTGTCTGAAGCTAAATCATTTGTTTCGCATGGATTTGAAGCTAAGCCTTCTACATCGCATTGATTTGAAGCAAAATCATGAGTTTCGCTTGAATTTGATGCTAAACCTTCTACATCGCATTGATTTGAAGCTAAATCATGTGTTTCGCTTGGATATGAAGCTAACTCGTTTGTTTAGTCTGCATTTGAAGCTAATCACTTATATCGCAAGTATTTGAAGCTAAATAATTTGTATCCCATGGATTTGAAGTTAAACCTTCTCCATCGCATTGATTTGCAGCTGAATCATGTGTTTCGCATGGACTTGAAGCTAACTCGTTCGTTTCGCCTGCATTTCATGCTATATCACTTATATCGCAAGTATCAGAAGCTAAATCATTTGTTTCGCATGGATTTGAAGCTAAACCTTCTACATCGAATTGATTTGAAGCTAAATCATGTGTTTCGCTTGGATTTGAAGCTAACTCGCTTGTTTCGCATGCAGTTGATGCTAAATCATATATATCACAAGAATCTGAAGCTAAACCATTTGTTTCGCATGGATTTGAAGCAAAACCTTCTACATTCATTGATTTGCAGCTAAATCATGTGTTTCGCATGGATTTGATGCTAACGCGATGGTTTCGCCTGCATTTGAAGCTATATCACTTATATCGCAAGTATCTGAAGCTAAATCATTGGTTTCGCATGGATTTGAAGCTAAACATTCTACATCGCATAGATTTGAAGCTAGCTCGTTTGTTCCGTCTGAATTTGAACCTATATCTCTTATATCGCAAGTATCTGAAGCTGAATCATTTGTTCCTCATTGATTTAAAGCTAAGCCTTGTACTTCGCATTGATTTGAAGATAAATCATGTGTATCGCATTGATTTGAAGCTAAACCTGCTACATCGCATTGATTTGAAACTAAATCAAGTGTTTCGCTGGGATATGAAGCTAACTCGTTTGTTTAGTCTGCATTTGAAGCTAATCACTTATATAGCAAGTATCTGAAGGTAAATCATTTGTTTCGCATGGATTTGAAGCAAAACCTTCTAAATCGCATTGATTTGAAGCTAAATCATGTGATTCGCTTGGATTTGAAGCTAACTCGTTTGTTTCGTCTGCATTTGAAACTATATCACTTATATCGCAAATGTTTGAAGCTAAATCATTTGTTTTGCATGGATTTGTAGCTAAACCTTCTACATAGCATTGATTTGAAACTTAATCATGTGTTTTGCATGGATTTGAAGCTAACTCGTGTGTTTCTCCTGCATTTGAAGCTATATCTCTTATATCGCATGTACCTGAAGCTGAATCATTTGCGTCGCATGGATTTGAAGCTAAACCGTCTACATCTCATTGATTTACAGCTAAATCATGTGTTTCGCATGGACTTGAAGCTAACTCGTTTGTTTCGAATGCAGCTGAAGCTATCACCTATATCCCAAGCGTTTGAAGCTCAATCAATTGTTTCGCATGGATTTGAAGCAAAACGTTCTAAATCGCATGGTTTGATGGTAAATCATGTGATTCTCTTAGATTTAATGTTAACTCGTTTGTTTCGTCTGATTTGAAGCTATATCACTTCTGTCCCAAGAGTTTGAAGCTAAATCATGTATATCGCATGGATTTTGATGCCAACTCGTTTGATTCGTCTGCATTTGAAGATATATCAGTTATATCCCAAGTGATTGAAGCTAAATCATTTGTTTCGCATGGATTTGAAGTTAAATCTTCTACATCGCATTTATTTGAAGCTAAATCGTGTGATTCTCTTGGTTTCGTAGCTAACTCATTTGTTTCGTCTGCACTTGAAGCTATATCACTTATATCGCAAGGATGTGAAGCTAAATCATTGGTTTCGACTGCATTTGAAGCTATATCACATATATCCCAAGTGTTTGAAGCTAAGTCATTTGTTTCGCATGGATTTGAAGCTAAACCTTCTACATCGGATTGATTTGAAGCTAAATCATGTGTTTCGCTTGGATATGAAGCTAACTCGTTTGTTTAGTCTGCATTTGAAGCTAATCACTTATATCGCAAGTATTTGAAGCTAAATAATTTGTATCCCATGGATTTGAAGTTAAACCTTCTCCATCGCATTGATTTGCAGCTGAATCATGTGTTTCGCATGGACTTGAAACTAACTCGTTTGTTTCGCATGCAGCTGAATCTATATCACCTATATCCCAAGTGTTTGAAGCTCAATCATTTGTGTCGCATGGATTTGAAGCTAAACCTTCTACATCGCATAGATTTGAAGCTAAATCGTGTGTTTCGCTTGGATTTGAAGCAAACTCGTTTGTTTAATCTGCATTTGAAGCTATATCACTTATATAGCAAGTATCTGAAGCTAAACCATTTGTGTAGCATGGATTTGAAGCTAAACCTTCTACATCGCATTGATTTGAAGCTAAATCATGTGTTTCGCTTGTATTTGAAGCTAACTCGTTTGTTTCGTCTGCGTTTGAAGCTATATCACTTATATCGCAAGTATCTGAAGCTAGATCATTTGTTTCGCGTGGATTTGAAGCTAAACCTTCTACATCGCATTGATTTGAAGCTAAATCATTTGTGCCGCATGGATTTGAAAGTAAACCTTCTACATAGCATTGATTTTAAGCTTAATCATGTGTTTTGCATGGATTTGAAGCTAACTCTTTTGTTTCGACTGCATTTGAAGCTATATCACATATATCCCAAGTGTTTGAAGCTAAGTCATTTGTTTCGCATGGATTTGAAGCTAAACCTTCTACATCGGATTGATTTGAAGCTAAATCATGTGATTCGCTTGGATATGAAGCTAACTCGTTTGTTTAGTCTGCATTTGAAGCTAATCACTTATATAGCAAGTATCTGAAGCTAAACCATTTGTGTAGCATGGATTTGAAGCTAAACCTTCTACATAGCATTGATTTGAAGCTCAATCATCTGTTTCGCATGGATTTGAAGCAAACTCGTTTGTTTCGACTGCATTTGAAGCTATATCACTTATATCCCAAGTGTTTGAAGCTAAATCATTTCTTTTGCATGGATTTGAAGCTAAACCTTCTACATCGCATTGATTTGAAGCTAAATCATGAGTTTCGCTTGAATTTGAAGCTAAACCTTCTACATCGCATTGATTTGAAGCTAAATCATGTGTTTCGCTTGGATATGAAGATAACTCGTTTGTTTAGTCGCATTGGAACTGTATCACTTATATCGCAAGTATCTGAAGCTAAATCATTTGTGTCGCATGAATTTGAAACTGAACCTTCTACATAGCATTGACTTGAAGATTAATCATATGTTTTGCATGGATTTGAAGCTAACTCGTTTGTTTCGATTGCATTTGAAGCTATATCACTTATATCCCAAGTCTTTGAAGCTAAATCATTTGTTTCGTATGGATTTGAAGCTAAACCTTCTTCATCGTATTGATTTGAAGCTAAATCATGTGATTCTCTTGGATTTGAAGCTCACTCGTTCGTTTCGTCTGCATTTGAAGCTATATCACTTATAACGCAAGTTTCTGAAGCTAAATCATTGGTTTCGCATGGATTTGAAGCTAAACATTCTACATCGCATAGATTTGAATCTAGCTCGTTTGTTCCGTCTGCATTTGAACCTATATCACTTATATCGCAAGTATCTGAAGCTGAATCATGTGTTTCACATGGACTTGAAACTAACTCGTTTGTTTCGCATGCAGCTGAAGCTATATCACCTATATCCCAAGTGTTTGAAACTCAATCACTTGTGTCGCATGCATTTGAAGCTAAACCTTCTACATCGCATTGATTTGAAGCTAAATCATGTGTTTCGCTTGTATTTGAAGCTAACTCGTTTGTTTCGTCTGCATTTGAAGCTATATCACTTATATCGCAAGTATCTGAAGCTAAATAATTCGTTTCGCATGGATTTGAAGCTAAACCTTCTACATCGCATTGATTTGCTGCTAAATCATGTGTTTCGCATGGATTTGAAGCGAACTCAATTGTTTCGCCTGCATTTGAAGCTAAACCTTCCACATAGCATTGATTTGAAGCTTAATCATGTGTTTTGCACGGATTAGAATCTAACTCGTTTGTTTCCCCCCTGCATTTGAAGCTATATCACTTATATCGCAAGTAGCTGATGCTAAAACATTTGTTTCGCTTGGATTTGAAGATAAACCTTCTACATTGCATTGATTTTCAGCTAAATCATTTGTTCCGCATGGATTTGAAGCTAACTCATTCTTTTCACCTGCTATACATGCTACATCACTTGTTTCGTAAGTAGCTGAATCTAAATCATTTGTTTCGCATGAATTTGAAACTAAACCCTGTGTTTTGCATGAATTTGAACCTAAATCTTGTCTTTCGCATGCATTTGGAGCTTAATCATGTGTTTTGCTTGGATTTAAATCTAAATCGTTTGTTTCGCCTGCATTTGAAGCTAACCCTTCAACATAGCATTGATTTGAAGCTAAATAATGTGTTTCGCGTGGATTTGAAGCTAATTCGTTTGTATCCCCTACAGTTGAAACTATATCACTTATATCGCAAGTATTTGATGCTAAATCATTTGTTTCGCATGGATTAGAAGCTAAACCGTCTAGATCGCATTGATTTGCTGCTAAATCATGTGTATCGCATGGATTTGAAGCTAACTAGTTAGTTTCGCCTCCATGTGAAGCTATAACACTTATATCGCAAATATCTCAAGATAAATCATTTGTTTCGCAAGGATTTGAAGCTAAAGCTTCTACATCGCATTGATTTGATGCTAAATCATGTGTTTCGCATGAATTTGAAGCTAACTCGATTGTTGCGTATGCAGTTGAGTCTAAATAACGTATATCACAAGTATTTGTAGCTAAAACATTTGCGTCGCATGGATTTGTAGCTAAACCTTCTACTTCGAATTGATTTGAAGCTAAATCATATGTTTCGCATAGATTTGAAGCTAACTCGTTTGTTCCGCCTGCATTTGAATCTATATCACCTATATCCCAAGTGTTTGAAGCTCAATCATTTGCTTCGCATGGATTTGAAGCTAATCCCTCTACATCGCATTCATATGAAGCTAAATCATGTGTTTCGTATGGAGTTGAAGCTAGCTCGTTTGTTTCGTCTTCATTTCAAGCTGTATCACTTATATCGGTAGTATCTGGAGCTAAATCATTTGTTTCGCATGGATTTGAATCTAAACCATTTGTTTCGCATGAATTTGAATATAAATCTTGTCCGTCGCATGCATTTGAAGCTTAATCATGTGTTTTGCATGAATTTGAAGCTAAACCTTCTACATCGCATTAATTTGAAGCTAAACCTTCTACATGGCATTGATTTGAAGCTAAATCTTGTTTATCGCATGGATTTGAAGCTAAACCTTCTACATCGCATTGATTTGAAGCTAAATCATGTGTTTCGCTTGTATTTGAAGCCAACTCGTTTGTTTCGTCAGCATTTGAAGCTATATCACTTATATCGCAAGTATTTGATGCTAAATCATTTGTTCCGCATGGATTTGAAGCTAAGCCTTCTACTTCGCATTGACTTGAAGCTAAATCATTTGTTTCGCATAGATTTGAAACTAAAACGTTTGTTTCGTCTGCATTTGAAGCTATATCACTCATATCCCAAGTGTTTGAAGCTAAAACATTTGTGTAGCATGGATTTGAAGCTAAACCTTCTACATCGCATTGATTTGCTGCTAAATCATCTGCTTCGCTGGAATTTGAAGGTAAACCTTCTAACCTCGCATTGATTTGAAGCTAAATAATGTGATCCGCTTGGATTTGAATCTAAGCCTTACACTTCGCATCGATTTGAAGCTAAATAATGTGTATCGCATGGATTTCGAAGCTAACTCGATTGAATCGTCTGCATTTGAAGCTATATCCCTTATATCGCAAGTATCTGAAGCTAGATCATTTGTTTCGCGTGGATTTGAAGCTAAACCTTCTACATCGCAATGATTTGCAGCTAAATCATGTGTTTCGCATGGATTTGAAACTAACTCGTTCGTTTCGCCTGCATTTCATGCTATGTCACTTACATCGCAAGTATCTGAAGCTAAATCATTTGTGTCGCATGGATTTGAAGCTAAACCTTCTACATAGCATTGATTTGAAGCTCAATCATCTGTTTCGCATGGACTTGAAACTAACTCGTTTGTTTCGCATGCAGCTGAAGCTATATCACCTATATCCCAAGTGTTTGAAGCTAAACCATTAGTGTAGCATGGATTTGAAGCTAAACCTTCTACATAGCATTGATTTGAAGCTTAATCATGTGTTTTGCATGGATTTGAAGCAAACTCGTTTGTTTTGACTGCATTTGAAGCTATATCACTTATATCCCAAGTGTTTGAAGCTAAATCATTTGTTACGTATGGATTTGAAGCTAAACCTTCTACATCGGATTGATTTGAAGCTAAATCATGTGTTTCGGTTGGATATTAAGGTAACTCCTTTGTTTAGTCTGCATTTGAATCTAATCACTTATATGGCAAGTGTCTGAAGCTAAATCATTTGTTTCGCATGGATTTGAAGCTAAGCCTTCTACATCGCATTGATTTGAAGCAAAATCATGAGTTTCGCTTGAATTTGATGCTAAACCTTCTACATCGCATTGATTTGAAGCTAAATCATGTGTTTCGCTTGGATATGAAGCTAACTCGTTTGTTTAGTCTGCATTTGAAGCTAATCACTTATATCGCAAGTATTTGAAGCTAAATAATTTGTATCCCATGGATTTGAAGTTAAACCTTCTCCATCGCATTGATTTGCAGCTGAATCATGTGTTTCGCATGGACTTGAAGCTAACTCGTTCGTTTCGCCTGCATTTCATGCTATATCACTTATATCGCAAGTATCAGAAGCTAAATCATTTGTTTCGCATGGATTTGAAGCTAAACCTTCTACATCGAATTGATTTGAAGCTAAATCATGTGTTTCGCTTGGATTTGAAGCTAACTCGCTTGTTTCGCATGCAGTTGATGCTAAATCATATATATCACAAGAATCTGAAGCTAAACCATTTGTTTCGCATGGATTTGAAGCAAAACCTTCTACATTCATTGATTTGCAGCTAAATCATGTGTTTCGCATGGATTTGATGCTAACGCGATGGTTTCGCCTGCATTTGAAGCTATATCACTTATATCGCAAGTATCTGAAGCTAAATCATTGGTTTCGCATGGATTTGAAGCTAAACATTCTACATCGCATAGATTTGAAGCTAGCTCGTTTGTTCCGTCTGAATTTGAACCTATATCTCTTATATCGCAAGTATCTGAAGCTGAATCATTTGTTCCTCATTGATTTAAAGCTAAGCCTTGTACTTCGCATTGATTTGAAGATAAATCATGTGTATCGCATTGATTTGAAGCTAAACCTGCTACATCGCATTGATTTGAAACTAAATCAAGTGTTTCGCTGGGATATGAAGCTAACTCGTTTGTTTAATCTGCATTTGAAGCTATATCACTTATATAGCAAGTATCTGAAGCTAAACCATTTGTGTAGCATGGATTTGAAGCTAAACCTTCTACATCGCATTGATTTGAAGCTAAATCATGTGTTTCGCTTGTATTTGAAGCTAACTCGTTTGTTTCGTCTGCGTTTGAAGCTATATCACTTATATCGCAAGTATCTGAAGCTAGATCATTTGTTTCGCGTGGATTTGAAGCTAAACCTTCTACATCGCATTGATTTGAAGCTAAATCATTTGTGCCGCATGGATTTGAAAGTAAACCTTCTACATAGCATTGATTTTAAGCTTAATCATGTGTTTTGCATGGATTTGAAGCTAACTCTTTTGTTTCGACTGCATTTGAAGCTATATCACATATATCCCAAGTGTTTGAAGCTAAGTCATTTGTTTCGCATGGATTTGAAGCTAAACCTTCTACATCGGATTGATTTGAAGCTAAATCATGTGATTCGCTTGGATATGAAGCTAACTCGTTTGTTTAGTCTGCATTTGAAGCTAATCACTTATATAGCAAGTATCTGAAGCTAAACCATTTGTGTAGCATGGTTTGAAGCTAAACCTTCTACATAGCATTGATTTGAAGCTCAATCATCTGTTTCGCATGGATTTGAAGCAAACTCGTTTGTTTCGACTGCATTTGAAGCTATATCACTTATATCCCAAGTGTTTGAAGCTAAATCATTTCTTTTGCATGGATTTGAAGCTAAACCTTCTACATCGCATTGATTTGAAGCTAAATCATGAGTTTCGCTTGAATTTGAAGCTAAACCTTCTACATCGCATTGATTTGAAGCTAAATCATGTGTTTCGCTTGGATATGAAGCTAACTCGTTTGTTTAGTCGCATTGGAACTGTATCACTTATATCGCAAGTATCTGAAGCTAAATCATTTGCGTCGCATGAATTTGAAACTGAACCTTCTACATAGCATTGACTTGAAGATTAATCATATGTTTTGCATGGATTTGAAGCTAACTCGTTTGTTTCGATTGCATTTGAAGCTATATCACTTATATCCCAAGTCTTTGAAGCTAAATCATTTGTTTCGTATGGATTTGAAGCTAAACCTTCTTCATCGTATTGATTTGAAGCTAAATCATGTGATTCTCTTGGATTTGAAGCTCACTCGTTCGTTTCGTCTGCATTTGAAGCTATATCACTTATAACGCAAGTTTCTGAAGCTAAATCATTGGTTTCGCATGGATTTGAAGCTAAACATTCTACATCGCATAGATTTGAATCTAGCTCGTTTGTTCCGTCTGCATTTGAACCTATATCACTTATATCGCAAGTATCTGAAGCTGAATCATGTGTTTCACATGGACTTGAAACTAACTCGTTTGTTTCGCATGCAGCTGAAGCTATATCACCTATATCCCAAGTGTTTGAAACTCAATCACTTGTGTCGCATGCATTTGAAGCTAAACCTTCTACTTCGAATTGATTTGAAGCTAAATCATATGTTTCGCATAGATTTGAAGCTAACTCGTTTGTTCCGCCTGCATTTGAATCTATATCACCTATATCCCAAGTGTTTGAAGCTCAATCATTTGCTTCGCATGGATTTGAAGCTAATCCCTCTACATCGCATTCATATGAAGCTAAATCATGTGTTTCGTATGGAGTTGAAGCTAGCTCGTTTGTTTCGTCTTCATTTCAAGCTGTATCACTTATATCGGTAGTATCTGGAGCTAAATCATTTGTTTCGCATGGATTTGAATCTAAACCATTTGTTTCGCATGAATTTGAATATAAATCTTGTCCGTCGCATGCATTTGAAGCTTAATCATGTGTTTTGCATGAATTTGAAGCTAAACCTTCTACATCGCATTAATTTGAAGCTAAACCTTCTACATGGCATTGATTTGAAGCTAAATCTTGTTTATCGCATGGATTTGAAGCTAAACCTTCTACATCGCATTGATTTGAAGCTAAATCATGTGTTTCGCTTGTATTTGAAGCCAACTCGTTTGTTTCGTCAGCATTTGAAGCTATATCACTTATATCGCAAGTATTTGATGCTAAATCATTTGTTCCGCATGGATTTGAAGCTAAGCCTTCTACTTCGCATTGACTTGAAGCTAAATCATTTGTTTCGCATAGATTTGAAACTAAAACGTTTGTTTCGTCTGCATTTGAAGCTATATCACTCATATCCCAAGTGTTTGATGCTAAATCATTTGTGTCGCATGGATTTGAAGCTAAACATTCTACATCGCAGTAATTTGAAGCTAAATCATGTGTTTCGCTCGGATATGAAGGTAACTCGTTTGTTTAGTCTGCATTTGAAGCTATATCACTTATATTGCAAGTATCTGAAGCTAAATCATTTGTGTCGCGTGGATTTTTAGCTAAACCTTCTACATCGCAAGGATTTAAAGTTAAATCGTGTGTTTCGCATGGATTTGAAGCTAAACATTCTCCATCGCATTGTTTTGCAGCTGAATCATGTGTTTCGCATGGACTTGAAGCTAACTCGTTTGTTTCGCATGCATCTGAAACTGTTTCACCTATATCCCAAGTGTTTGAAGCTCAATCATTTGTGTCGCGTGGATTTGAAGCTAAACCATCTACATCGCATTGATTTGAAGCTAAATCATGTGTTTCACTTGGATATGAATCTAACTCGTTTGTTTAATTTGCATTTGAAGCTATATCACTTATATCGCAAGTATCTGAAGCTAAATCATTTGTGTCGCATGGAATTGAATCTAAACCTTCTACATAGCATTGATTTGAAGCTTAATCATGTGTTTTGCATGGATTTGAAGCTAACTCGTTTGTTTCGACTGCATTTGAAGCTATATCACTTATATCGCAAGTATCTGAAGCTAAATCATTTGTGTCGCGTGGATTTTTAGCTAAACCTTCTACATCGCAAGGATTTAAAGCTAAATCATGTGTTTCGCATGGATTTGAAGCTAAACATTCTCCATCGCATTGTTTTGCAGCTGAATCATGTGTTTCGCATGGACTTGAAGCTAACTCGTTTGTTTCGCATGCATCTGAACCTGTTTCACCTATATCCCAAGTGTTTGAAGCTCAATCATTTGTGTCGCGTGGATTTGAAGCTAAACCATCTACATCGCATTGATTTGAAGCTAAATCATGTGTTTCACTTGGATATGAATCTAACTCGTTTGTTTAATTTGCATTTGAAGCTATATCACTTATATCGCAAGTATCTGAAGCTAAATCATTTGTGTCGCATGGAATTGAATCTAAACCTTCTACGTAGCATTGATTTGAAGCTTAATCATGTGTTTTGCATGGATTTGAAGCTAACTCGTTTGTTTCGACTGCATTTGAAGCTATATCACTCATATCCCAAGTGTTTGATGCTGAATCATTTGTGTCGCATGGATTTGAAGCTAAACATTCTACATCGCAGTGATTTGAAGCTAAATCATGTGTTTCGCTCGGATATGAAGGTAACTCGTTTGTTTAGACTGCATTTGAAGCTATATCACTTATATCGCAAGTATCTGAAGCTAAATCATTTGCGTCGCGTGGATTTTTAGCTAAACCTTCTACATAGCATTGATTTCAAGCTCAATCATGTGTTTTGCCTGGATTTGAAGCTAACACGTTTGTATCGACTGCATTTGAAGATATATCACATATGTCCCAAGCGTTTGAAGCTAAATTATTTGTTTCGCATGGATTTGAAGGTAAAACTTCTACATCGCATTGATTTGAAGCTAAATCATGAGTTTCACGTGAGTTTGAAGCTAAACCTTCTATATCTCATTGATTTGAAGCTAAATCATGTGTTTCGCTCGTATTTGAAGCCAACTCGTTTGTTTCGTCTGCATTTGATGCTATATCACTTATATCGCAAGTATCTGATGCTAAATCATTTGTTTCGCATGGATTTGAAGGTAAACCTTCTACATCGCATTGATTTGCAGCTGAATCATGCGATTCGCATAGATTTGAAGCTAATTCGTCCGTTTCGCCTGCATTTGTAGCTATATCATTTATATCGCAAGTATTTGAAGCTAAATCACTTGTTTCGTCTGGATTTGATGCTAAATCTTCTACATAACATTGATTTGAAGCTCTATCATGTGTTTTGCATGGATTTGAAGCTAACTCCATTGTATCGACTGCATTTGAAGCTATATCACTTATATCCCAAGTGTTTGAAGCTAAATCATTTGTTTCGCATGGATTTAAAGCTAAACCTTCTACATCGCATTGATTTGCAGCTAAATCATGAGTTTCGCATGGAATTGAATCTAACTGGTTTGTTTCGTCTGCATTTGTAACTATGCCACTTATATCGCAAGTATCTGAAGCTTAATCATTGGTTTCGCATGGATTTGAAGCTAAACCTTCTACATCGCATTTATTTGCTGATAAATCATGTGTTTCGCATGGTTTTGAAGCAAACTCGTTTGTTTCGTCTGCATTTGAAGCTATATCACTTATATCCCAAGTGTTTGAAGCTAAATCATTTGTTTCGCATGGATTTGAAGCTAAACCTTCTATATCGCATTGATATGAAGGTAAATCGTGTGTTTTGCTTGGATATGAAGCCAACTCGTTTGTTTCGCCTGCATTTGAAGCTACACCACTTATATCACAAGTATCTGATGCTAAATCATTGGTTTCGCATGGATTTAAAGCTAAACCTTCTACATCGCATTGATTTGCTGCTAAATCATGTGTTTCGCTTGGATATGAAGCCAACTCGTTTGTTTCGCCTGTATTTGAAGCTACACCACTTATATCACAAGTATTTGATGCTAAATCATTGGTTTCGCATGGATTTAAAGCTAAACCTTCTATCAACGCATTGATTTGCTGCTAAATCATGTGTTTCGCATTGATTTGAAGCTAATTCGTTTGTTTCGTCTGCATATAAAGCTATGTCACTTATATCGCAAGTATCTGAAGCTAAATCATTGGTTTCGCATGGATTTGAAGCTAAACCTTCTACATCGCATTGATTTGAAGCTAAATCATGAGTTTCGCTTGAATTTGAAGCTAAACCTTCTACATCGCATTGATTTGAAGCTAAATCATGTGTTTCGCTTGGATATGAAGCTAACTCGTTTGTTTAGTCGCATTGGAACTGTATCACTTATATCGCAAGTATCTGAAGCTAAATCATTTGCGTCGCATGAATTTGAAACTGAACCTTCTACATAGCATTGACTTGAAGATTAATCATATGTTTTGCATGGATTTGAAGCTAACTCGTTTGTTTCGATTGCATTTGAAGCTATATCACTTATATCCCAAGACTTTGAAGCTAAATCATTTGTTTCGTATGGATTTGAAGCTAAACCTTCTTCATCGTATTGATTTGAAGCTAAATCATGTGATTCTCTTGGATTTGAAGCTCACTCGTTCGTTTCGTCTGCATTTGAAGCTATATCACTTATAACGCAAGTTTCTGAAGCTAAATCATTGGTTTCGCATGGATTTGAAGCTAAACATTCTACATCGCATAGATTTGAATCTAGCTCGTTTGTTCCGTCTGCATTTGAACCTATATCACTTATATCGCAAGTATCTGAAGCTGAATCATGTGTTTCACATGGACTTGAAACTAACTCGTTTGTTTCGCATGCAGCTGAAGCTATATCACCTATATCCCAAGTGTTTGAAACTCAATCACTTGTGTCGCATGCATTTGAAGCTAAACCTTCTACATCGCATTGATTTGAAGCTAAATCATGTGTTTCGCTTGTATTTGAAGCTAACTCGTTTGTTTCGTCTGCATTTGAAGCTATATCACTTATATCGCAAGTATCTGAAGCTAAATAATTCGTTTCGCATGGATTTGAAGCTAAACCTTCTACATCGCATTGATTTGCTGCTAAATCATGTGTTTCGCATGGATTTGAAGCGAACTCAATTGTTTCGCCTGCATTTGAAGCTAAACCTTCCACATAGCATTGATTTGAAGCTTAATCATGTGTTTTGCACGGATTAGAATCTAACTCGTTTGTTTCCCCCCTGCATTTGAAGCTATATCACTTATATCGCAAGTAGCTGATGCTAAAACATTTGTTTCGCTTGGATTTGAAGATAAACCTTCTACATTGCATTGATTTTCAGCTAAATCATTTGTTCCGCATGGATTTGAAGCTAACTCATTCTTTTCACCTGCTATACATGCTACATCACTTGTTTCGTAAGTAGCTGAATCTAAATCATTTGTTTCGCATGAATTTGAAACTAAACCCTGTGTTTTGCATGAATTTGAACCTAAATCTTGTCTTTCGCATGCATTTGGAGCTTAATCATGTGTTTTGCTTGGATTTAAATCTAACTCGTTTGTTTCGCCTGCATTTGAAGCTAACCCTTCAACATAGCATTGATTTGAAGCTAAATAATGTGTTTCGCGTGGATTTGAAGCTAATTCGTTTGTATCCCCTACAGTTGAAACTATATCACTTATATCGCAAGTATTTGATGCTAAATCATTTGTTTCGCATGGATTAGAAGCTAAACCGTCTAGATCGCATTGATTTGCTGCTAAATCATGTGTATCGCATGGATTTGAAAATAACTAGTTAGTTTCGCCTCCATGTGAAGCTATAACACTTATATCGCAAATATCTCAAGATAAATCAGTTGTTTCGCAAGGATTTGAAGCTAAAGCTTCTACATCGCATTGATTTGATGCTAAATCATGTGTTTCGCATGAATTTGAAGCTAACTCGATTGTTGCGTATGCAGTTGAGTCTAAATAACGTATATCACAAGTATTTGTAGCTAAAACATTTGCGTCGCATGGATTTGTAGCTAAACCTTCTACTTCGAATTGATTTGAAGCTAAATCATATGTTTCGCATAGATTTGAAGCTAACTCGTTTGTTCCGCCTGCATTTGAATCTATATCACCTATATCCCAAGTGTTTGAAGCTCAATCATTTGCTTCGCATGGATTTGAAGCTAATCCCTCTACATCGCATTCATATGAAGCTAAATCATGTGTTTCGTATGGAGTTGAAGCTAGCTCGTTTGTTTCGTCTTCATTTCAAGCTGTATCACTTATATCGGTAGTATCTGGAGCTAAATCATTTGTTTCGCATGGATTTGAATCTAAACCATTTGTTTCGCATGAATTTGAATATAAATCTTGTCCGTCGCATGCATTTGAAGCTTAATCATGTGTTTTGCATGAATTTGAAGCTAAACCTTCTACATCGCATTAATTTGAAGCTAAACCTTCTACATGGCATTGATTTGAAGCTAAATCTTGTTTATCGCATGGATTTGAAGCTAAACCTTCTACATCGCATTGATTTGAAGCTAAATCATGTGTTTCGCTTGTATTTGAAGCCAACTCGTTTGTTTCGTCAGCATTTGAAGCTATATCACTTATATCGCAAGTATTTGATGCTAAATCATTTGTTCCGCATGGATT